>NW_028230436.1:16319869-16619869 GCF_043228905.1 Azolla caroliniana
AACTTACGTAGGTTACACGATTAGATTGCTTGGTTAATTACACGCGTAAGATATAACAGTGATTACAGAACGGAAATCAAGACAGAAGTACAAACATCATAAGCTCTATTAATTATCCGCTGCTATTACAATGGGGTCCGGGCCTTTAAATAGGTTTCCGGCCCGTAGTACAAAACGGTGCCTCTCGCACCTATTCGGGATCCGTCCGGATCTGGAACGGCATACCGTTTCCAGTCCGTCCGTCCACACTATCCTCATTTACAACCATATATAATTAATTCCTTCACTCCGTATTTTGGACTCCTTGCCGGCCGGTAACACATGGCACGCCCGTGGGACAGTACCTTGTACGTCGAACCCTTCTCGGCCCCTTCATTGTTCACCCAAATTGTCCAAATTACTTTGTTCAAGAATTTCCACTTGTTCTTCCGGTTGTGGTTGTTGCGGCTGTGCTTGCTGCTGCTGCTGTGATTGCGGTTGGGACTGAGGTTGCTCCGGCTGCTCTGCTTGCTGCTGCTGCTCCGTTTGTCTCTCTGGCTCCGGCATCTCCGTTTGACTGCTTCCGGTCCGGTCTCCTTCCAGTAACGGTTCCTCATCACTGAGGTTGACCGTAACTGGTTCTCGTTCTTTCTCTCCCCGGATCCGGGACCTCTCGTAGCTTTCAAACTGGATCTGCGCCTCCAGCCTGTCGTCATCCAGCTGAGCTACAAGTTGCCGGACTTGCTCTAGTTGGTCCTCCGCCAAGGCTTGAAAGTCTTCGGCCAGCTCATCTCTTATGCCGGTGAAGTCTTCAGAATTCAGCATATAGCAATCATCTCCCTCCTTCCGCCGGTTCTCTACGTCAGCCCGGAGCAATTGGAGTTCCGCCGCGTTCGTGGCCCACTTGGTCCACCATTTGACGGAACCGTTGTCAATCAAGCTCTTGGTCTGGTTCAACCAGGCCCGCATTATATCTTGGATGCGACTTGCTCCCATTTGTGCTCTGCTTTCCACCACTTGTCGCTCCTCCTTCAACTGCTTGATGAGATTTGCCGTATCCTCCGCCTGCTCTCTGTAGCGCGTCAGCTGCCCTTGATATGTCGTTTGCAGCCTCTGCAGTACCTCCGCCGCTCTTTCTTTTTCCGCCTGCTGTTGCCTGAGGAGCTCTGTCCGAACCTTCTCCGCCTCTTCCAACCGTCTTCTGTTTTCCGCTTGTTCCTTGGCGAATGCGGTTGCGGTCCGATCAACGGCTTGCCGGAGCTCATCCGTCCGTTCCTTGTGCTCCGTTTGCAACCGTTTATACTCCCGGTGCAATTGCTCAAATTCCTCCGTTTTTTTGTTTGAGCTTGCCGTTGATTTGGCGATGGTTCCGGTCCTCCCGGTCCTTTACCTGCCGGAGTTCCTCTTTCAGGCGCTCTACTTCTGTTTCGGCGTTCCTCCGGAGCTTGTCCTTCTCTTGCAGCATTTTCTCCTTTTCCTCCTTGAGCCGGTCGTATGCTTGATGGCCTTTCCGTAAGCTCTCCTCGGCCCGGCGTAGATTCTCAGCAGTCTTTTTGAGTTCTGCCTCCGCTGCCGTCTTCAATTCTCTTTCGCGGCTCCTCAGCGCTTCTTGGGCAGCTAGCTCATCCTTTAAATCCGCAAGCTCTTGGGCTTGTGCCGCATTTCTCTCCGGAACGGTTTCCGTTGCCGAGGTCTGATTGCTATGTACAGGTTGATTTGATACTTTATTCTGTACATTGCCCGGAGTCACCGGTGCTTGGACTTGTGTTTCCCTTGTGACCCTGTCCAAGTCTTGTTCAAGGCTCCGGATTCTGGACCGGGCCGTCTCTAGATCTACGGTTGTGACGAGCAACCGTTCCTGGTGCGTTCTCTCTTCCGCCTCTATATACTCCACCACTCCGGCGATTTGCTCGCCTACCCATCGTAGCCACATGCTACTGGTGCCTTGTTGCTGTACTGGCCGGGTCGGCTCATTCCCTGTGGACTTGTCTGGCCTGAGTGCCTGCATATGCCGTTCTGGTTCTACTCCTTGGCCGCCGTGTGTGCTGGCTGTGCTCGCCAGCTGTTGCGTTCCGGTTCCCGCCGTCTCCGCAGCCGTTGGCATGACTTCTTCTATAGAAGTCGCCAAGACCGGTTCCCTATGCACCGGTTCCGGTTCTTCCCTTGTGGTTTGCTCAGGTTGAGTTGGGGGCGTTTCGGCCTCTCGCGGGTACGACCGCTCCCCTCCTGTCTCGGCGGTCCTACTTCTTGACCGTCGTTGGAGGTGCTCTTCTGGCTCCTCCGTTTCCTCTTCCTGTGTCACGGCATGTTTCTGTGCCGTCAAGGGTTCCGGTTCCTTCTGTCCCGGTCTCCGTAAGGTTATCTTGACGGGTCGGACCGGTGACACCTCCTCCGGTTCTGGGACCCGTTTCTTCCCTTTCGTCGCCTTCGACGCCAGCAGCTGCTGTCGTTTGGACGCCGGCTTCGAGGTGCTTCCTTCCGATACTCTTGGCCGCTTCTTTGGCTGGGCGGTCTCGACCGGCGGCACGAGCAATGTTATCCATTGAGCTACGGCGTGCCACAGCTTCCGGCCCTCCTTGCCGTCCTTCCCTCGTACCATGTCGATTGCCATGCACAACCCGTCTGCAATCAACACCGGCCAGTCCACCTTGACCCCTTCATAGGTGGCTATGATCATCCCTGCCCGATTTTTTGGCATGACAGGGGGTCGGGGGTACACGTGACCGTACTCATGGAGCACTCGAGCTATCTCCCTGAATAGCGGATCTTCGCCGCCCTGCGTCCGATAGCCTTTGCCGGCAACCGAGTACTCACCGAAATATCGGGTGAGTTGCTCCGAGGTTGGGTTATCGATCTGAAAGATTCCTCCCTCCGGAAGGCCTGTTAGCGCGCGGATCGCTTCCTCGGTGATGACCTCTGTGGCGAGCTCCTTGATGACCCGGTCGGCTTCTCTGTGCGGCGGTGCCTCCATGATGGCCAAGAACCCCTCCAGTCCGTTTTGCCTGAACCATTTCCTGGCCGCCTCCGACAGCGTTTGTGGTTCCATGTCTGCTTCAAGGTCGATGGAAGATGGCGAGGTAGAGTGGTGATGAGGGTGAGAGCGAGAGAGAGAGCGTTCTGAGCGCGGGGGTTCTCTGCGTGCAGGTTCGCGTTTGCTCAGCTTCCACTGCCTTGGCGCTTCTGTGCTTCTTGGCTCGCGAAAAAAGAAGGTCTCCATGCGCTCCTCTTTTTCTCTGTGCGTCTTGGCGCCTTTTTTTCGAGCATGCGCACGTCGTGTACCGATTTAGTATTAAGTATGTGGCGGCTCTTAAATGCCCACTACGTACCTTTTCGCGCCTTGCTTTCACACCCGTTCATACCTCGATTTTTAATGATTTTTTTTTTTTTTTTTTTTTTTTTTTTTTTTCTATTAATGACGGTGTGTGACCTCACACATCCGTAGGTCCCTTCGGACCCTTACCGTTTTCCTTACGGTTTGCCGTGTCTTCCTTTGTCTCTGCTACGGGTTTCCCGTCGTCTTTTTCTTCCGGATCGATCCGTACCGATCCCGGACAGGTTCCTGGTGTAGTGCCGGTGCGCTGCATAAACGGGTTCTTTGGCATCGGTCCTTTATAGGGCTTTAGTCGAAATCCGTTCACCCACTTGCCTAGTACTTCACCGGCAAGTGTCCCTATCTGATAGGACCCGTTGTATTCCCGTGTCAGCCAATACGGGCCTGTCCATCTGAACCGGAGTTTACCCGGCATTTTGCCCATCCTCGTTTGGAATACTAGAACCGGCTTTCCGATTTCGAACATCTTTTCGTTACCTTTCCGGTGACGGTCAACGAACGCTTTCCGTCGTCGTTGCTCCAGTTCCATGTGGAGGATGCTGGCCAGCCGTTGCTCCTCTAGTTCGCATAGTGCTGCTAGCCGTATTTCCTCCGACTTCTTTTCATTCAGCCGTTCCCGTAGTTGGATTCGTAAGCTTGGTACCTGAAACTCGACCGGCATGACCGCTTCTAAGCCGAATGCTAACCGGAACGGCGTTGTCCGGATACTCGTTTTGTATGCCGTTCTGTACGCCCATAGCGCACTATGGAGCTTTGTGTCCCAGTCCGTCCGGTTTTCGTTGACGATTTTTCGGAGAATGTTCTGCAGCGTTTTGTTGGTGGACTCTGCTAACCCGTTCGCCTGTGGGTAGTACGGTGTGCTTCTTTTATGGACCACGGCATAGAACGTTGTTAAGCTTTCCACTACCTGGCCGAGGAAGTGGCCTCCTTGGTCGCTGATCAATTCAATCGGACATCCATATCGGCACCAAATGTTTTCGTACAGGAATTTTGCTGTGGATGACGCGGTGTTGTCTCTCAGGGCCTTAGCTTCCACCCATTTCGTGCAATAATCCGTTGCCACGATGACATAACGATTACCCGTTCTCATTGCCGGTGGCTTGAACGGTCCGACAAAATCCAACCCCCACTTCTGGAATGGCTCAAGTGGAAG
The DNA here is from genome assembly GCF_043228905.1 of Azolla caroliniana. Classification (NCBI taxonomy): domain Eukaryota; kingdom Viridiplantae; phylum Streptophyta; class Polypodiopsida; order Salviniales; family Salviniaceae; genus Azolla; species Azolla caroliniana. Next base: position 16,324,333 of record NW_028230436.1, read on the forward strand.
TACCGGTTGGTGTGGCATTCGTGCTTGCTCCGTAGGCTGCCCCATTCGTTGGCATAGGTCACATTCCTTAGCATACTTGACGGCATCTTTTAGCGTCGTGGGCCACCATAAGCCGCTCTGCCATACCTTCCTTGCCGTCGCTTCCCCGGCATAGTGTCCTCCGGCAACCCCACAGTGTGCTTCCCGTAAGATTACTTCTTTCTCGTCACTCCGGACTGCCCGTCTCCATATTCCATCTGCTCCTTTGTGGTAGAGAGTGTCCCGTAACAGACAGAAATTGCGGCTCTGCACCGCCAGTCGTTTCCTCTCGTCCCGGTTCATTTCCTCCGGTGGCAGGCCCTGTCGAATACCTGTGTATAATGGACGTATTCACATTATCCCGTTTTGGCCATTTATGTAATTAGCATAAAGGGTAGTTGCCCTAAGTCGGTCACTATATATAGTGACCTTGTAACCTCTTTGTGAGGTTGGTTGTTGTATTATTTGTTTATGCAATAGAAAGTCTTTTGTGCCTCTTTGTCTCTCTCTCTCTCTCTCTCTGTGCAACGACCTACGAACAGTCATACGCAGGTACTGAACAGCAATCGAATGCTTCTAGATCTTCCGCATTGACGACATTGCTTACAACATTTGGTATCAGAGCAGAGGTTCAGCCGTCATCACCGCCTGCACAGCATTCGGTTCTTCACTTCATCTCGGCCTGCACAGTATCCGCGTCATTCGAAGAAATAGAGAAGAAGAACAAAAACGAGGTTTGCACCTCATCGCGTTAGATCCTCTTGCTTGGAGTAAGCCCACAGGTTGTACTCCGTTCCGTGTGATCGTAACCGCTCGAGGTGAAATCCCCTTGTGCAACTTTGACACGATCGTGCTCCATTCGGTTAAACGGCATTCGAGGAGGTCATCAAACGCCGCTCGTTGTAACCACCCGGTGCAGATCGGTCTCAAGACAACAACCCCAAATTCGTGCTTCATCCGGCTGATCGACATTCGAGAGGATCAGTTGGATCTGTCTCTCCCGTCGCTGCAGTCAACCGAAGCAGAATCCGTCCAGATAATCGGTTTCAATAATCGGTATTCGGCACATATATCCGAAGCGAACCGGGCTCACTCCGACTCGGCAACACTCGGGAAGACCAGTCGGTTCTGTCCCTCAAGTTACCGGAGTCAATTCGAGCAAGTTCCGAAGCCGAACCGACTCGGGTTCAAATCCGACTAGAACGATATCGGGTGAGCCAACCGGCTGCACTCCAACAAGGTTCACAGTCAACTCTGAACCGAGCTTCGTCAACCGAAACCGAATTTGATGGCATCAACATCAGGCTCGTCAGAAATGAGTCTACGAAAGTTCGATGGATCGAACTTCAACTTCTGGAAGGAACAAATGCAGGACTATCTCATAGTCAAGGGGCAAATCGACCCCATCGAAAATGAAGAACCTCCAGAAGGATACAAACCAATTGAGTGGCAGAAGCTGGACAGAATTGTCCGCGCCACGATTCGGATGCACCTATCGGAATCGGTATACTTTACGGTGCAATCGTGTACGACAGCATTCGAACTGTGGAAAACACTGTCGGACACTTACGAAAAGAAGGTCGCCGCAACGAAGATGTTTCTGATCCGGCGCCTCTACAACTTGCGGATGAAAGAATCCGATTCGGTTCAGGCACACCTCAATGAGTACGAAAGCATCAGTTCCCAAATCTCATCTCAGGGGACGGCAATCGAGGATGAACTCAGAGCAATGATACTCATGAGCAGCCTTCCCTCATCATGGGAAACTTTCGTCACAACTGTGTGCAACGCGTCAACCACGGCTGTTAAATACTCTGAAGTCACGAGCGCAATCCTGACCGAAGCAGCTCGGAGAAAGTCTTTCGCCAAAGACTCAACAGAAGACGCTTACGTAGTACAAGGTTCGACAGACCGATCGAACACACGAGGAAGAGATTCCTCACGACCGCCGAACAATCAGCGAAGACGGAGCCAGTCACGGGATAACCGAATCTGCAACTACTGCAAGAAACCCGGACACATCAAAGCCGACTGCCGCGCACTCAAGAACAAGAACAACAAGAAGAGTGGCCGGCATGAGGAGATCAACTACGTCAGCTTCTCAGCTGATGTGCTACCAGACGACCCGAACATACTATCAATCGAAAATCCAGTTGGCTCAGAAGTTCTGCTCACGACTGAAGAATCGAGCACATGGCTCTTGGATTCGGGCGCGTCATTTCACGTGACTCCTCATCGATCCCAATTTCGGCAATATACGATCCGTCACTCCGACTCAGTTCGGGTCGGCAACTCACAACACTGTGACATCATAGGAATCGGCACAGTAGAGCTCAACCTTGCAGGTGGCTCTACACTTGTACTCCACAATGTCCGACATGTACCCGAGCTCTCAAGGCCATTGATCTCAGTCGGACAACTAGATGAAGACGGCATTCGTGCCGGTTTCTCTTCGGGAGGGTGGACACTCCACAGGGGGAACCTCCTGCTTGCTAGAGGACCCAAGATACACTCACTGTATCCGTTACATGTTACGCTCAGAGAGGGTAACCTGTTTTTGGTGGATATTCCTGTGTCATCACTATGGCACCGACGATTGGGACACCTCAGCAAGGCCGGCATCACGCATCTATCTAGAGCCGGATACATCCCCAAACTCTCCTTCTCTGACCATCAATTCTGCGAGCATTGCCAGTATGGCAAACAAGCCGCCGCATCACACCCGACATCAGCACCAAGAGAAACGAGACCTCTCGATTTGGTCCACTCGGACGTCTGCGGCCCAATGCCGCATCAGTCTCTAGGCGGTGCATCTTACTTCGTCACTTTCATTGACGACTCGACTCGAAAGGTGTGGGCGTATCCAATTCGCACCAAAGATCGTGTCTTCTCAATCTTTTCAGATTGGCTCGCTATGGTGGAAAATCAAACCGACCGAAAGCTGAAATGCTTTCGGACGGACAATGGGGGAGAGTTCAAATCCGAAGAATTCGTCAAATTCTGCCGACAACGCGGCATTCGACGTGAACTTACGGCACCACACAGTCCGGAGCAAAACGGGATTGCCGAACGCATGAATCGGACAATCCAAGAACGGATAGTTTCCATGCTCCAACACTCCGGACTATCGGATGGCTTCTGGGCAGAGGCTCTACTCACGGCAGCACACATAATCAATATGTCGCCAAGTAGACCTCTAGGACTTCAAATCCCTCAAGAACTATGGATCGGCAGTAAGCCGAATTACGACAAGCTGAGGATCTTCGGATGCGAGGCGTACGCCCTTATTCCGAAAGATGATCGCCGAAAACTTGCACCTCGGTCCAGGAAATGCATTTTCCTTGGATATGGATCCGACAGCGAAATGGGATACCGACTCTGGGACCCCGAACGCAGACAAATCGTTCGAAGTTCGGACGTTGTGTTCAACGAGTCGGCTATGAATCCATCAATCGAAAAACCAATCGAAGTCCGAAGGGTAACATTTTCCGATGTGCCGACCCTTCTAGAAGGCCCTGCTCTCAACACACGGTCAGCTTCACGGGTAGCTGAACCTTACACTACCGACTCGTACAACCCCGACTCGGCACAGCAGAACAATCCGCTTTCGGACCATCCGACCACGATACCCGATGCGACCAGTCCAATCATGCCTCGACGATCCGAGAGACTGTCGCAACCTCCGGAGAGGTACTCTCCTGGAATTTTCTTCACCGACGCCGGCGAACCGACGTCTTACGAAGAAGCATCGACATCTGTCGATTCAGCCACCTGGCATCTGGCGATGGAGTCGGAAATGCACTCCATTCGGGCAAACAAGACTTGGGATCTGGTCGAATTACCTAGGAACCGACGTGCTCTTCCTTGCAAGTGGGTTTATCGACTAAAAGAGACGTCAGATTCGACCACCCCAAAGTACAAGGCCAGATTAGTTGCGAAGGGCTTCCGACAAGAATATGGCGTCGACTTCGACGAGATTTTTTCACCAGTGGTGAAAATGACAACCCTTCGTTTCCTACTCGGCGTAGTGGCAGCCGACAACCTGGAGCTGATTCAGCTAGATGTCAAAACAGCCTTCCTCCATGGTGATCTCGAGGAGGAAATTTATATGGAGCAGCCAAAAGGCTTCGTGGCAACCGGCCAAGAACATCTAGTCTGCCGACTCAGGAAGAGTCTATACGGCCTCAAACAGGCACCGCGACAATGGTACAAGAAGTTCGACGACTTCATCCAATCGATCGGCTTCTCCAAAAGCGATGAGGACCATTGTCTCTTCACCAACACAGCTCAAGATGGATCACCCATCTTCCTCATCATTTACGTGGACGACATGCTAATTTCTGGACGCCACGCAGGCGAACTTGCCGATCTCGTTCGGCAACTGCGGTTGAAGTTTGCCATGAAGGACCTCGGTCCGGCACGACACATACTCGGCATGAAGATTAGTCGGCATCGCGATAAACGACATCTTTTTCTGTCTCAGACCGACTATATCCGACGTGTCTTAGAACGCTTCAACATGCAATCAGCCAAATCTGCTTCAACCCCGCTCCCTATGAATCTTCGGCTCTCTCAGCGAGACTGCCCGACATCCGGTCCGGAGGGGGAAGATATGAAGTCGGTACCGTATGCACCGGCAGTCGGCTCTCTTATGTACCTGATGGTCGCGACACGGCCTGATATTTCTCACGCCGTAGGAGTCGTTAGCAGATTTATGCATAACCCTGGCCGATCGCATTGGAACGCAGTCAAGCATGTGTTCAGATATCTGACTGGCACAAAAGACCATGGCATTCTTTTCGGTCCGAACCGAACCTCAGGCGTAGTCGGTTACACCGACTCGGACTTCGCCGGCTGTATAGACAGTCGGAAATCAACAACCGGATACTGCTTCAAATTCGGCAATGGAGCAATCTCGTGGAAGTCGAAACTTCAGGAGTGCACAGCGACCTCAACGACCGAAGCAGAATATGTAGCTGCGTCCGACGCAGCAAAAGAAGCTTTGTGGCTCGGTCGGCTGGCGCACACGTTTCGACAAGTCGACCATGACTCGGCTCCAGTTGTCTACAGCGACAGCCAAGGTGCTGTTGCCTTGTCGAAAAATCCGGTTCACCACAACGCCTCCAAACATATCGACGTTCGATATCATTTCGTTCGGGACTGCGTCATTTCAGGGAAAATCGGTCTAGAGAAAATATCCACAACCGATAATGTCGCAGATGGAATGACCAAGTGTCTTTCGGCAGACCGTTTTCGGTCTCTTCGGCATCAGATGGGCGTAACGACAAACCAGTCCGGTTAGAGCCGGACACAGAGCAGGATGGTTCCCGACAACCGACATCAGTTCCTTAATGATCGGCTTCAACTGTTCCGACCCGACCAGTTCGGTCTTCTGCCTTCGGACCCTGCCGACTGGAACAAAGCTGATATGTCCGAGAACCTAAGTCTATACCTATAATCTTAGATAACCCATGTATACGCCCATTACGGGGGAGTGTCGAATACCTGTGTATAATGGACGTATTCACATTATCCCGTTTTGGCCATTTATGTAATTAGCATAAAGGGTAGTTGCCCTAAGTCGGTCACTATATATAGTGACCTTGTAACCTCTTTGTGAGGTTGGTTGTTGTATTATTTGTTTATGCAATAGAAAGTCTTTTGTGCCTCTTTGTCTCTCTCTCTCTCTCTCTCTGTGCAACGACCTACGAACAGTCATACGCAGGTACTGAACAGCAATCGAATGCTTCTAGATCTTCCGCATTGACGACATTGCTTACAACAGGCCCGTGCTTAGGAACTGGTGCATGTTTGTCAGCCATTTATCTTCTGATGCCACCGTGTCGTCCGCTGCCGTTTCCGGGGTGATCCGGAATAACTCCGCGTCCGGGAATTCATCCGCTACTCCGTCGCCTGGTTCTCCGGACTCTAACCGGCTCAGATAGTCTGCTACGGCATGCTGGATACCGAGCCGGTGGAAAATCTCGAATTCGAACTCCTGCAACAGCAAGGTCCAACGGGCCAACTTACCGGTCAGGGACGCCTTGGAAACTAAGTAGAGGAGCGCCGAGTGATCCACATGGAAGGAGAACTTCCTTCCCAATAGGTAGTGACGAAACTTTGTTACACTGTAGATCATGCCCAGAGCCTCCCGTTCCGTCGTTGAATAGTTCTTCTCCGCTTGGGACAGCTTCCGGCTGGCGTAATATACCGGCCGGTACCATTTGGGCTCCGTAAGCTGCATTAAGGCGCTGCCAATAGCGATGTCGGACGCGTCCACGAACACGTGAAATTCCTTGCTCCAATCCGGAGGCTGCACGACGGGTGCTTGCGATAAAAGTACCTTCAGGGCATTGTATGCCTTATCCTCCGTATCCGTCCATTGGAACGGTGTCCGATGTACCGCGGTGTGTAGTGGTGTAGCCAAATCAGCCAAGTGACGGAGCATCCGGCTGTGCCACCGGATCTGTCCTAAGAATCGGCTTAGTGCTTTGGCTGTTTTCGGTGCCGGTGCCCCTAGTATGGCGTTTACTTTGTCCGGGTCGACCGCAATGCCCTCCTTACTGACAATGTGTCCCAGCAATATTCCACTTGAAACTCCAAAGATGCATTTCGCTGGATTTAAGCTTAGCCGGTATAACCTACACTTTTCAAGGCATAACCGGAGGTGCTGCAAGTGGTCTTTTCCCCGGCTATAGACTGCAAAATCATCCAGGAAAACTTGCATGAAGGCAGGAATGTATTCGCCGAAGATCTCCATGATGATTCGCTGGAACGTTGCTGGTGCCGTTTTTAGGCCGAACATCATGACTTCGGCCACAAACACCCCCCATTCGGTGACGAACGCTGTCTTCTCCTGGTCGTCCGGGTGCATCCGAATTTGATTGTACCCGCTGAACCCGTCTAGAAAGCTATAAACTTCATGACCGGCGACGGCATCCAGTACTCCGTCCGTGAACGGAAGAGGGAATGCATCCGTAATTGTGGCGGCATTTAGTTTCCTGTAATCTACGCACACACGGATTTTACCGTTCTTCTTGGGGACGACGACGATGGGGCTTAGCCACGTCGCTTTCTTTACCGGCCGGATGAAGCCCACTCTTAGGAGTTTGTCGATTTCCTCCTTTACTTTGGCGGCGTAGTTGGGGTTCATTCGGTAACGTCGTTGCGCCACTGGTTTCGCGTCCTTGCCTAAGTGGATCTGATGCTGATATAACTGAGGGTCCAGCCCTCGCATGTCCTCGTATGACCAGGCGAATACGTCGCGAAACTCCGTGAGAAGTTTGATCATCGCTGCTTTATCTTCCGGCTTCATTTCTTTGGCGATGTGAACCGGCTTTGATTCGTCCTTGCTTCCTAGGTTCACTTCGTCGAGCTGGGATGCTTTTACCCGTTGGGAAACGGCCATTTCCCGTTCCAATGCTTCCTGTGCTTGCCGTAATTCCCGAATCGCATCTTTGTCTGGTTCGGCCTCGGTGTCGTCCCGCTGCGGCAAGTATGGCGCTACGGCTTCAGCTACGTCAATCTCGAAGAGTGGTACGATCTTCGGATGTTCCTCCAAGTACTGGGCTTCTTCGTCGTCTGCCAATCCTTCAAGCATGTTCACACATTCTGCATACAGCGGTGTGCATTCCTTACCGTTGCTCGTCCGTGGTTGTGTCGGTACCCGGACCTTGGCTTTTCCGCGCCGGAAGGTGATCATATTTTTCCGCCAATTTTGCTTGATGTGTGCTGTTTTCAGCCATGGTCTGCCCAGCAACAGAGGGTACGCGCCTTGCGCCTGTAGCTGCAGCACGACAGCCGAGATGTGAAATGTGTGGCCTCCTATGGTGACTTCCAATTTCCGTATTAAGCCCGTCGGCCGTACCGAACTTGTATCCGCCATCCGTAGCCAGAACGGGCATGGCTCCCATTCATGTATTCCCAAGGCATCACACGTACGGAGGCTTATTACGTTCACCCCGGAACCTCCATCGATTACCGTGCCGGGAAGTTCGTGCCCTTTGACAATAGCTGTAATTGCCGGACTACTAGTGTCCACCACCGTCGGTCCCTCCTCCGGGTTCGAGAAGAGGACTGGTGCCGGTGGGGCTATGCCGTCTGTCATGCCCGTTTTTAGCCCTTCCGTAAATCGCGGCACGAGTTGCAAGAGTCTTCCTAACGGCAACGTGATCTGACATTCTTGCAGTGCTTGCCATGTCTCGTTTTCTGGGTGGCTACCGCCGGCACTCCCTATGGTATTTGCCTTTTGCCGTTCCGCGTCCGCGACGTTCTTTTCATTGGCTTCCTTCACCCATTCCGTCGCCTGTTTTCGTATGGCCTCTTGTGTTTCCCACTCTTTGGCCATGCCTTTCGACCGTGTGGTTACTTGCTGTACATCCGTCACTTCCGGAACCACCATATTAACTGCTGGTCGTTTCTCGTAGCTCTTTACCGGGCACTGGTTACTGTAGTGGCCTTCCTGCCTGCAGTAGTAGCAGTACTCTTTACGGGTATTGCTGGATTCAGCATTGCTGGTAGCCGGAGTTGGTCCCGTAGCGAGTGGTGCGTTCTGTGCCGGTTGGCTCCTTGGGATTCCATGTTCCGGGTCCCTAGGGTGACCACTTTTCTTGAAGTTACGTTTCTTATTATTCTTATTCTTATTTCGGTAGTCCGGTCGTGGTGGATCGTAAAATCGGCCGTAGTCCTCCTTGTCGAATACATGTGTATAATGGACGTATTCACACCATCCCGTTTTGGCCATTTATGTAATTAGCATAAAGGGTAGTTGCCCTAAGTCGGTCACTATATATAGTGACCTTGTAACCTCTTTGTGAGGTTGGTTGTTGTATTGTTGCTTTATCAAATAAGAACTCTTTTGTGTCTCTCTCTCTCTCTCTCTGTGCAACGACCTACATTCTGTCATACACAGGGAATAAACAGGAATCGAGTGCTTCAAGATCTTCCGCACTGACGACATTGCTTCCAACATCTGGTATCAGAGCCTGCACAGTAGTCGGTCCTTCAATCCGCTGTCGGCCGTCGTCTCTGCATTCGGTTTCCTGCGTCATTCGAAGAAAGAGAGAAGAAGAACAAAAACGAGGTTTGCACCTCATCGCGTTAGATCCTCTTGCTTGGAGTAAGCCCACAGGTTGTACTCCGTTCCGTGTGATCGTAACCGCTCGAGGTGAAATCCCCTTGTGCAACTTTGACACGATCGTGCTCCATTCGGTTAAACGGCATTCGAGGAGGTCATCAAACGCCGCTCGTTGTAACCACCCGGTGCAGATCGGTCTCAAGACAACAACCCCAAATTCGTGCTTCATCCGGCTGATCGACATTCGAGAGGATCAGTTGGATCTGTCTCTCCCGTCGCTGCAGTCAACCGAAGCAGAATCCGTCCAGATAATCGGTTTCAATAATCGGTATTCGGCACATATATCCGAAGCGAACCGGGCTCACTCCGACTCGGCAACACTCGGGAAGACCAGTCGGTTCTGTCCCTCAAGTTACCGGAGTCAATTCGAGCAAGTTCCGAAGCCGAACCGACTCGGGTTCAAATCCGACTAGAACGATATCGGGTGAGCCAACCGGCTGCACTCCAACAAGGTTCACAGTCAACTCTGAACCGAGCTTCGTCAACCGAAACCGAATTTGATGGCATCAACATCAGGCTCGTCAGAAATGAGTCTATGAAAGTTCGATGGATCGAACTTCAACTTCTGGAAGGAACAAATGCAGGACTATCTCATAGTCAAGGGGCAAATCGACCCCATCGAAAATGAAGAACCTCCAGAAGGATACAAACCAATTGAGTGGCAGAAGCTGGACAGAATTGTCCGCGCCACGATTCGGATGCACCTATCGGAATCGGTATACTTTACGGTGCAATCGTGTACGACAGCATTCGAACTGTGGAAAACACTGTCGGACACTTACGAAAAGAAGGTCGCCGCAACGAAGATGTTTCTGATCCGGCGCCTCTACAACTTGCGGATGAAAGAATCCGATTCGGTTCAGGCACACCTCAATGAGTACGAAAGCATCAGTTCCCAAATCTCATCTCAGGGGACGGCAATCGAGGATGAACTCAGAGCAATGATACTCATGAGCAGCCTTCCCTCATCATGGGAAACTTTCGTCACAACTGTGTGCAACGCGTCAACCACGGCTGTTAAATACTCTGAAGTCACGAGCGCAATCCTGACCGAAGCAGCTCGGAGAAAGTCTTTCGCCAAAGACTCAACAGAAGACGCTTACGTAGTACAAGGTTCGACAGACCGATCGAACACACGAGGAAGAGATTCCTCACGACCGCCGAACAATCAGCGAAGACGGAGCCAGTCACGGGATAACCGAATCTGCAACTACTGCAAGAAACCCGGACACATCAAAGCCGACTGCCGCGCACTCAAGAACAAGAACAACAAGAAGAGTGGCCGGCATGAGGAGATCAACTACGTCAGCTTCTCAGCTGATGTGCTACCAGACGACCCGAACATACTATCAATCGAAAATCCAGTTGGCTCAGAAGTTCTGCTCACGACTGAAGAATCGAGCACATGGCTCTTGGATTCGGGCGCGTCATTTCACGTGACTCCTCATCGATCCCAATTTCGGCAATATACGATCCGTCACTCCGACTCAGTTCGGGTCGGCAACTCACAACACTGTGACATCATAGGAATCGGCACAGTAGAGCTCAACCTTGCAGGTGGCTCTACACTTGTACTCCACAATGTCCGACATGTACCCGAGCTCTCAAGGCCATTGATCTCAGTCGGACAACTAGATGAAGACGGCATTCGTGCCGGTTTCTCTTCGGGAGGGTGGACACTCCACAGGGGGAACCTCCTGCTTGCTAGAGGACCCAAGATACACTCACTGTATCCGTTACATGTCACGCTCAGAGAGGGTAACCTGTTTTTGGTGGATATTCCTGTGTCATCACTATGGCACCGACGATTGGGACACCTCAGCAAGGCCGGCATCACGCATCTATCTAGAGCCGGATACATCCCCAAACTCTCCTTCTCTGACCATCAATTCTGCGAGCATTGCCAGTATGGCAAACAAGCCGCCGCATCACACCCGACATCAGCACCAAGAGAAACGAGACCTCTCGATTTGGTCCACTCGGACGTCTGCGGCCCAATGCCGCATCAGTCTCTAGGCGGTGCATCTTACTTCGTCACTTTCATTGACGACTCGACTCGAAAGGTGTGGGCGTATCCAATTCGCACCAAAGATCGTGTCTTCTCAATCTTTTCAGATTGGCTCGCTATGGTGGAAAATCAAACCGACCGAAAGCTGAAATGCTTTCGGACGGACAATGGGGGAGAGTTCAAATCCGAAGAATTCGTCAAATTCTGCCGACAACGCGGCATTCGACGTGAACTTACGGCACCACACAGTCCGGAGCAAAACGGGATTGCAGAGCGAATGAATCGGACAATCCAAGAACGGATAGTTTCCATGCTCCAACACTCCGGACTGTCGGATGGCTTCTGGGCAGAGGCTCTACTCACGGCAGTACACATAATCAATATGTCGCCAAGTAGACCTCTAGGACTTCAAATTCCTCAGGAACTATGGATCGGCAGAAAGCCGAATTACGACAAGCTGAGGATCTTCGGATGCGAGGCGTATGCCCTTATTCCGAAAGATGATCGCCGCAAACTTGCACCTCGGTCCAGGAAATGCATTTTCCTTGGATATGGATCCGACGGCGAAATGGGATACCGACTCTGGGACCCCGAACGCAGACAAATCGTTCGAAGTTCGGACGTTGTGTTCAACGAGTCGGCTATGAATCCATCTGTCGAAAAACCGATCGAAGTCCGAAGGGTAACATTCTCCGATGTGCCGACCCTTCAAGAAGGCCCCGCCCTCAACACACGGTCAGCTTCACGGGTAGCTGAACCTTACACTACCGACTCAGACAACTCTGACTCGGCACAGCCGAATGATTCGGTTTCGGACCATCCGACCTCGATACCCGATGCGACCAGTCCAATCCTACTTCGACGATCCGAGAGACTGTCGCAACCTCCGGAGAGATATTCTCCTGGAATTTTCTTCACCGACGCCGGCGAACCGACGTCTTACGAAGAAGCATCGACATCTGTCGATTCCGCCACCTGGCATCTGGCGATGGAGTCGGAAATGCACTCCATTCGGGCAAACAAGACCTGGGATCTGGTCGAATTACCTAGGAACCGACGTGCTCTTCCTTGCAAGTGGGTTTATCGACTAAAAGAGACGTCTGATTCGACCACCCCAAAGTACAAGGCCAGATTAGTTGCGAAGGGCTTCCGACAAGAATATGGCGTCGACTTCGACGAGATTTTTTCACCAGTGGTGAAAATGACAACCCTCCGTTTTCTACTCGGCGTAGTGGCCGCCGACAACTTGGAGCTGATTCAGCTAGATGTCAAAACCGCCTTCCTCCATGGTGATCTCGAGGAGGAAATTTATATGGAGCAGCCAAAAGGCTTCGTGGCCACCGGCCAAGAACATCTAGTCTGCCGACTCAGGAAGAGTCTATACGGCCTCAAACAGGCACCACGACAATGGTACAAGAAGTTCGACGACTTCATCCAATCGATCGGCTTCTCCAAAAGCGATGAGGACCATTGTCTCTTCACCAACACAGCTCAAGATGGATCACCCATCTTCCTCATCATCTACGTGGACGACATGCTAATTTCTGGACGCCACGCGGGCGAACTTGCCGATCTCGTTCGGCAACTGCGGTTGAAGTTTGCCATGAAGGACCTCGGTCCGGCACGACACATCCTTGGCATGAAGATTAGTCGGCATCGCGATAAACGACATCTTTTTTTGTCTCAGACCGACTATATCGGACGTGTCTTAGAACGCTTCAACATGCAATCAGCCAAATCTGCTTCAACCCCGCTCCCCATGAATCTTCGGCTCTCTCAGCGAGACTGCCCGACATCCGGTCCGGAGGGGGAAGATATGAAGTCGGTACCGTATGCACCGGCAGTCGGCTCTCTCATGTACCTGATGGTCGCGACACGGCCTGATATTTCTCACGCCGTAGGAGTCGTTAGCAGATTTATGCACAATCCTGGCCGATCGCATTGGAACGCAGTCAAGCATGTGTTCAGATATCTGGCTGGCACAAAAGATCATGGCATTCTTTTCGGTCCGAACCGAACCTCAGGCGTAGTCGGTTACACCGACTCGGATTTCGCCGGCTGTGTAGACAGTCGGAAATCAACAACCGGATACTGCTTCAAATTCGGCAATGGAGCAATCTCGTGGAAGTCGAAACTTCAGGAGTGCACAGCGACCTCAACGACCGAAGCAGAATATGTAGCTGCGTCCGACGCAGCAAAAGAAGCTTTGTGGCTCGGTCGGCTGGCGCACATGTTTCGACAAGTCGAACATGACTCGGCTCCAGTTGTCTACAGCGACAGTCAAGGTGCTGTTGCCTTGTCGAAAAATCCGGTTCACCACAACGCCTCCAAACATATCGACGTTCGATATCACTTCGTTCGGGACTGCGTCATTTCAGGGAAAATCGGTCTAGAGAAAATATCCACAACCGATAATGTCGCAGATGGAATGACCAAATGTCTCTCGGCAGACCGTTTTCGGTCTCTTCGGCATCAGATGGGCGTAACGACAAACCAGTCCGGTTAGAGCCGGACACAGAGCAGGATGGTTCCCGACAACCGACATCAGCTCCTTAATGATCGGCTTCAACTGTTCCGACCCGACCAGTTCGGTCTTCTGTCTTCGGATCCTGCCGACTCGAACAAAGCTGATATGTCCGAGAACCTAAGTCTATACCTGTAATCTTAGATAACCCATGTATACGCCCATTACGGGGGAGTGTCGAATACATGTGTATAATGGACGTATTCACACCATCCCGTTTTGGCCATTTATGTAATTAGCATAAAGGGTAGTTGCCCTAAGTCGGTCACTATATATAGTGACCTTGTAACCTCTTTGTGAGGTTGGTTGTTGTATTGTTGCTTTATCAAATAAGAACTCTTTTGTGTCTCTCTCTCTCTCTCTCTGTGCAACGACCTACATTCTGTCATACACAGGGAATAAACAGGAATCGAGTGCTTCAAGATCTTCCGCACTGACGACATTGCTTCCAACACTCCTGGTGCCTTCGGTAATCAGGGGAATGGTCTCTGTCGTATTGCTCGTGTCGCCTGTTTGGCTCTCGATAACGGTCCGCTCGCTCATACCGGTCGTAGTTATCACGCCGATTCCCGTACCGGCCATCATTCTCTTGCCTGTCTCCGTACAGGACATCTTGTGCCGGTGGGTACCGGTTCCCTCTTTGCCAACGATCGTCATCTTCGTCTCGGCTGCTCCTTGGCTCGATTCGTCGGACGGGTGGTGCTTGTCGATTTAACAGGTTGTACTCGCACCGGTCCGTTGTATGACTCTTGGATTGACAAATCACACACTGAGTGCGCATGGTGCACTCTACTGCCGAGTGTCCGGCATTCAAGCAGATTGTGCATTGAATTGCCTGCCGGAACCGGAGATCTTCCTCGGTGGGTAACGCCCGTTGTAGTGTTCCCAGCGTAAGCCATGAGCTTGTCTTTTCCATTTCTCTGACCCGGTCAATGACCTGGTCGATGGTGCATCCTCGAAAGTCGATTACCGTACACACCGTGCGTAACGGTTCCCGGAGTGCGTTTAAAAATATCGTCCGTAATTCCTCCTCCGGGGGTGCACGGGCAAGCTGGCTATGCATTCGTTGGAAACGGATGACGAATTGGGGAATGCTTTCCCCTGCCTCCTGTCGGATCGTATAAAACAGGCCCACCATAGTCGTCTGGTCGACTTCCTTGTGGAAAAAATGCAAGAATTTTGCTTTTAATTCCGCAAATGTTGTGATGGTCGCCGGGTCCTGCGACCGCCGCCATCGTGTCGCCGGTCCCTCCAATGTGACTCCGAATTCCGCTATCTTCGAGCGTTCTTCTTCCTCCGGTGTCATTCGCTGGGACGTGTGATTTGCTTCCCATGTCTGCTCGAAGTCATCCACATGTGCTTCCGCATCCGGATCATCGCGGTACTTTGAGTATTGGAACGGCATGTCGTCGTCCAGTATTAAGCCGCGGTTTAGTGGCGTTTGTTGATCTTTTTCCGGTTCTTTCTCCGGTTCCACTTCCGGTTCTTTTGCCGGTCCTTTTTCCGGCTCTTCTTCCGGTACCTTTGCCGGGAAGTTCGTTGGTGTTGGTGGCTTTGCGTCTTCCACTTCCGGTTCCGGATAGCCCTGGTTGAGCGGTTCCGGTTCTGGAGTCGGCACGGTATCCGACCCGTCGTCTTCCGGGCCGCCGGGGGTATCGTTGCTGCTCCGGTAGTTCGTGTGCACGCTGTATCCCCCTTCGGAATCCGATTCGTAGGCTGAAAAGGCTTCTGCCTCGTTTTCTCCGCTTGCCAGCGCCTTCAGGAGTCGTTCGGTTTCCCGGAGACTACTTAGACTGCTTCCGTCGTCCTGGTCGCGAGTTTGCCGTAACCGGAGAGATTCCTCCGCGACTCTCCGGATCTCGTTGGAGAACGAACGATCCGAGCGAATTTCCTGCGCTGCTTGCTGGAAAGTCTCACGCCGTCTTTGCCGTTCGGCGATGCGTCGAGCTCGGTCTGTAACCAAGTCGTGCGTTGGTCTAGTCATCCATTACCGTCGTTCGCTGCGAGAAAGCAGGAATCGTGGTCGCCAAAACTGTGTTATTCGCTTAGCCGGACAAGGCCTAACACAAGGTGTCACGGAGACACTTCACCAAAGGGTGATTACGGCATAGGATTAAGATTCAACGATTACACCGACTTACGTAGGTTACACGATTAGATTGCTTGGTTAATTACACGCGTAAGATATAACAGTGATTACAGAACGGAAATCAAGACAGAAGTACAAACATCATAAGCTCTATTAATTATCCGCTGCTATTACAATGGGGTCCGGGCC
Organism: Azolla caroliniana; assembly: GCF_043228905.1. NCBI lineage: Eukaryota > Viridiplantae > Streptophyta > Polypodiopsida > Salviniales > Salviniaceae > Azolla > Azolla caroliniana. Next base: position 16,340,297 of record NW_028230436.1, read on the forward strand.
TTTAAATAGGTTTCCGGCCCGTAGTACAAAACGGTGCCTCTCGCACCTATTCGGGATCCGTCCGGATCTGGAACGGCATACCGTTTCCAGTCCGTCCGTCCACACTATCCTCATTTACAACCATATATAATTAATTCCTTCACTCCGTATTTTGGACTCCTTGCCGGCCGGTAACAGAAGCGCTTGAGGTCTTCACTCGATGGATATTTGAAGTGGAGAACTGGTCGGGATATAGAGTGAAGACACTCCAATCTGACAACGGAGGTGAATACACCTCTAGAGCCTTCAAACAGTACCTGTCCGGAAAAGGGATCCGACACCAAAAGACCGTTCCCTACACACCCATGCAAAATGGAGTGGCAGAACGGATCAACAGGATGATCTAGGCGAGGGTGACGGCAATGCTCCAGCAAGCCGGACTGAAGTTGGAATTCTGGGCCGAGGCATTGCAGACGATAGTGTACGTAATAAATTTGTCGCCGTCAAGAGCAATCAGGCTCGAAGTGCCACAGGCACTATGGTCAGGCAAACAACCGACCTACAATAGGCTCTATATATTTGAATGTGAAGCCTATGCCTTCATCCCCAAGGACAAAAGGACGAAGTTGGCACCCCATGCAACAAAGTGCATATTCTCGGTTATGGAACCGATGGGGACTTCGGCTACCGGCTATGGGACCTTGAGAATTGGAAATTGATCCGGAGCAGTGACGTAGTCTTCAATGAAGACTCTTATCTTCTCTTAGCGGAACCAACAGAAAACAGTTGGTAAGAAGGTATTCTTCAAAAATGACAACACTATCTTAGAAGGACTGACCCAACGGGTCGAATCGAAGACTCGACAAATAGTTGAACTCCAATAAGCTGCCAATTTCCCTACCAACACCGAATTGGCAACAAGTCCTATCGTCGAACTCAAAGACAAAGCCTTCAAAGACACATCCGAATAAAAAAGGATCGATAAAGGCAAAGTCAACAAGAGACAAGTCAGAAAAGAGTCGCCAACAACTACAGGGGAGTACAACCAGACACCGCTGAAATCCCAAACCGGGGTGGGATACCTAACAAGACTCCTGACACAATTGGTTCAACAAATACCTATCGTCAATCGGAACCAATCGAAGGATCCAAACCAGATATTACGGCACCTAGGAGATCTGGATGAGCTCGAAGGAAAATAGAGTTTTATCAACCGGGCCTCAACTATGTCAACTACACGGATGCAGGCGAACCAAGCACATATGAAGAAGCTATGGCCGCACTGGACGCCGAAACATGGCTACAAGCCATGAAATCCGAAATGGACTTGATTCATCAGAATCAGACATGGGAGAGGAAGCCGCTACCTTGCAAATGGGTTTTCCGATACAAGTATGTATCCGACTCAGAGAAACCCAAGTACAAAGCTCGACTTGTCACAAAAGATTCAAATAGGAATACGGGGTCGACTACGACGAGATATTGTCACAAGTAGTCAAGATGAGCACCCTCCGACTCCTACTAGGAGTCGTGGCGACAAAAGATCTAGAGCTCGAGCAGATGGACGTAAAGACGACATTCCTACACGGAGTTCTAGAAGAAGACATATAGATGTCTCAACCGGCAGGCTTCACAATGACGGGGGAGGACAGTCACCTCGTATGTCGACTAAAGAAAAGTCTATATGGCCTAAAACAAGCGCCGAGAATGTGGTACCAGAAGTTTGACTCCTACATACGGCATCTTGGATACAACAGAACAGACTCCGATCCATGCATGCATGTTCGGCAACTGGCCGACGAGTCAAGGATCTATCTGATCCTATACGTCGACGACATGTTGATTGCATGGAGCAATCAAGTAGAGATCGGTACGCCGAAGCGGAGCCTTCACGCAAAGTTCGTGATGAAGGAACTCGGACAAGCCCGACACAAATATTGGCATTTGGATAGAGCGAAATCGGACGACCAAAACTCTCTGACTCTCCCAGTCCGAATACATCCGGTAGGTGCTGAAGCGCTTCAACATGGAGAATGCGAAGCCAACACCGACACCGCTTCCGATGTCGATTAGACTACCGGACAGAGACTCTCTTGCAACGGACAAGGAGAGAGAGCTTAATGGAAAGATATCCTACGCATCGGTAGTAAGAAGTATCATGTACACAATGGTGGCGACCCGACCCGACCTAGCCTATGTCGTTGGGGTGGTTAGCCGGTACATGTCAAACCAAAGAAAGAAGCATTGGGATGCTGTCAAGCATATCCTTAGGTATCTAAAAGGAACCACGGATGCACAGTTGACTTTCAGATTGACAACCTCAACCGAAGTTGAAGGCTAGACCGATTCTGACTATGCCGGGAACACGGAGAATTGGAAATCGACATCAGGCTACATCTTCACCTATGGTGGCGGTGCGATATCATGGAGGTCGAAACTTCAAAAGTGCATGGCTCTGTCTACCACAAAAGCTGAGTACATTGCAACATTGGAAGCAGCGAAGGAAGCGATCTAGCTGCACTGATTGACTGCCAACTTCGGAACTGCAAACCGAAAGAACTGACCAATGCCAACCATCTATTGTGATTCACAGAGCGCAATACACCTTATCAAAAATCCAGTCTATCATGCGAAGACGAAGCACATTGAGGTGTGGTATCATCATATCTGAGAGCTCGTTGTCGTGAAGTACGAAAGCTTCACATTAAAAATCTACAATAAGATAAATACGTAACTAAAATAACATTTGATAATGTTTTATATATAAAGATAATATTAACAACACATATGATAATATTAGATATATATGTAAAGAAAAATAATATATATATATATAGATAAATATATTATATTACACGAACAAGAGAGGACTTGAACCAATAACCCCACCCTATGACTCTCAAATCTTACCATTTACTCTATACTAGTAATATACATAAAATAAAGCATACTTTATATATACTTTATATTAGATAAAGGATTTACTTCATGATATAAAAATATAGTTGTATGTTGTATTCAATAGTATTTTGAGACTCGAACCCACAACCTCATACACCAAAAGTCAACACACCTACCATTAGGCTACTCTTTAAGATTATATTTTCATGTTTATTGTTATTGTAGATATTATTTCATACATAAAAGCTCAAATGAGCGAGATTTTTATCATGCATCACATGTAATGCATGAACGCCAAATGGTGATCATGCATCACATGCATTTCATGCACTACATGCATGACTTGTACCCTCCAATGCATCATATGCATGGGGGCACCTATTTAAATGGTGAAAGAGAAGATCAAAAGGGGATGGGTATGAGATATCAATCAAATATATATTACATAAGAGATACCATAAAATAGAGAAAGAAAGGAAGAAGTCAAGAAAAAGGTGGAGCTCTAGCTTGGCGGTCGTGGTGGTCAACTCTCAACAAGAGGGAGGCGGTTCGAGCCTTATCTTCATCAAAATATTGAAGTGAAGATTGTAGAGGTCTACAATCAAGAAAGAGAAGAGTGATTACCTTGCAAGACAAAGTTCGGAGGTTCAACGACATGCACAATTATTTTGTAACTCTTTCATGAAAATGATTATAGATTTCATACACTTTCTCATATATTATTTTATATCTTATCTTGTCTTATCTTAAATTCCTTAAAAATCCTATTTTTTCATATCTTATTGATCTCTATTCACTCCATCTCTACTCTTTCGTCTCTTCCATCCATAATCCCAGTGATTCCTTCCTCACTTTCACGTTATCCTTTGTGTGTGCAACGCTACGCTTCTAGGCGAGCCACGTCACGACATCGTAAACGAAAAGAAACTTGAAGTCCAGAAGATCGACACTGAGGTGAACATCGTCGATTGCTCGACGAAGCCACTCCCAAGTCTATGCTTCGGAGCACTAAGGAGGAAAATGGGGCTACGACAAGCGATCGAGCAGAAGAAAGTTGAACAAGGAGCAGAAGGTAAGATCTGATCGGAACAATAACGACACATCCTATACATTTGCCAACTCGGTTGCATGTTGACCGACTTGTAACATATAAACTTAGATCAATTTTTTAATCTAGGCTTACGGGGGAGATAATCCCAAACACTTTGTACATGCAAGAAAGAGTAGTCCTTTTACGGGGGAGTTTGTTGGCATAAAAGGCCGACTCCTCCCAAATTGTATCCGTCCAAGTGTGAACTAGTTAATAAGTTAGGGCTTAGTATATAAGCGAATACCTAACATGGCAATGAGTGATGACGAGAAGAGTGTTGTATCTCTGAGAGAGAACGAAGTAATAAGAAGCTTTCCATTAAAGCTCGATCTACTGTCTAAGTCTCGATTCACTGTATTTTCTGTGTGTGTTGTTTTTTGTGCATAAGCGAACAGGTCCGCATACGTATACATATATATATATACATCAACACAAGTGAATGAAAAAAAACAAGAGTAGAAACAAAAACTATTTTGCAAATATTGTAAAGGAACTGATAATATTTAAAGAACTGTCCAAAATTGGCTGAAAAAGAGGCAAGACTGGTTGTTGCAGAAGTCTTTACACTGAAAACAAAGTTTGCAAATTTTGTGTAGAATGAAGAATGGGTATTTAGTACTGTTTGCAATTTTGACCCATCTTCACTTCAACAATATATGTCTGTTGTAGAATCAAATGTTTGGTACTTCGACAATGGGGTAACCAAACATATTACCTCACAACACAATTTCTTCTCTTCATTGGACATGCCCCTACAGGGAATATTGTCACATGCATCAACAACTCATATTTTCCAGTTATGGGTGTTGGTAAGATCTTTTGACTATTGTTGATGGTAGTTCTTTCACCTTGTCAGATGCTTTGTTTGTGCCAGGGATCAAGAAAAATCTGTTGTCAATTTTAGCAATAGCCAAGATTAGCTTGGTTGTAAATTTTGTTGATAACAGGTGTACAGTTCATGATATGTCCAATGGTGATGTTATTATTGCTTCTGGCGTTTTATGTCGTGGATTGTATAAGCTCATAAATTATGAAAGATCTATAAATGATTCAACATGTGCAATATAGGATTCTTAGGCTATTTTACATGCACGATTTGGTCATCTGAATTTCGCAAGTTTGCTTCGCCTATAGAAATGTAAAATGGTGTCTTCCTTGCCCAAACTTGAGGCACCTCGGAAACATGTTTGTGAAGGCTGTATTTTGGGCAAAATGTAATGTTCTTCCTTTCCAAAAGATGGTTTGGTTAAACCTGTACGCAGAATTTCAGCTTGTTCATAGTGATGTTTATTGTCCTATGTAGACTCATTCTCTTGGGAACTCTCTTTACTTCGTGACTTTCATTGATGACTTTTCTACGCATGCATGGGTATATCCATTAAAAGAAAAGTCCAAAGTGTTTCTGTGCTTCAAACAGTTTCTAGCTTTGGCTGAAAATCTGTCAGCACATAATATGGGCACCCTTCGTTCTGGTCGGGGAGGGGGGGAGTATATGTCTTCTGAGTTTAATGCATTTATGGAAGAACGTGGGATAAAACATTAGTGTACAATGTCGTACACACCTCAACAGAATGGAGTTGCTAAAAGAAAGAATAGGTCACTCATGGAAATGGCAAGGTGTATGGTCAAAAGTCAAGCTTTACCACATAGTTTCTAGCTTGAGGTTGTCATGTGTGCAACATATGTACTTAACAAGTGTCCCACTAAAGCAATGCACTCTATCACTTCATATGACGCTTGACATATCCAAAAGCCATCTATTGCTCATCTACGTGTTTTTGGTTGTTTGGCATTTGCATTAGTCGCGAAACAACAACGCAAAAAATTGGATGGTAAAGCAGTGAAATGTATTTTTGTAAGATACAGTTCTGAAAGTAAAGGCTATTGTCTATATCATCCACAGTCTAAATGCATTCTAGTTAGCCACGATGTTGTTTTTGTGGAGGATGCAATTCAACGACTTCTTTCATGTACTAAGAAGACATGAGTTAGCTCCAAAGATGTGTATGCCACTTTGTTGCCTCTTTTTACAAGTGGACAGTTAAGTGTTGGTCCAGTTGAGGCACCTTCATAGCCTTTGGAAGCTACTCATAATGATGTAGATCATTCCATTTTTGATGCATATCATTCTATTTTCGATGCAGACTTACATGATGCACTTATTAATGAGAGGGCTGATATAAAGGAGGTCAAGATTGTGCCTAAATAGTTGCAGACTTTGCAAGATAGCAAATTAGATTTTCCTTTGTCATACCGTACTCGTTCAAGTTCCAAGTTCTCATAGTGCTTCTTTTGCATCAGATTGTTATGGTATGGCTGCCTCTAGCCTTTGTGATGAGAATGAGCCTGTTTCTTTTTATGAAGTGTTGAGAATGAACCTCAACCTAGTGCAATGTGTGAACACACCCTTTGAGGATCTATGAGCACTCAAAGGTCAACAGTCACACCACTACTCTCTACACATTAACTATGTGTCGTAGAATCATATTCAATGATACATAACTAATGAGTTCCATATTCCCCATGACTATGATTCTTCATATTCCCCAGGAGACAGTAGTTGTTGTAGTGAGTTAACAAAAAGAGAGGGTGACCTTATATAAAGCACCCTTCTCCTACTTCATATAGCGTCGGTTGTGACTCCTTGTAATGCTACATTTTGTATTTGTTATTCTCCTTGTTAATATACACCTTCTTCTTGAGTACTTCATGTCCTCTTTTATCTATCTTGTGTTTTCTCTTCTCTCCTCTCTTTTCTCTTACACACATACACACACATCTCTTCTATTGCACAAGAATCATATCCGATTCTTTACATGGTATTAGAGTGTTCTGGTAGCTTGATCTAGCCCATCCGCGTGTGTTGTGTCCTACGTCGACGTTCAAGAAGAACCGGCTCATCGCTATCGTAGTGCGACTACATAGCTCGTGTTCGAGAGACAAGGAAAAGAAGAAAGAAAGCTTCATCGACAATGAATAATCAAATGGGGAGCGCTCTCCCTAGAGAGAAGTTGGATTGAAACAACTTTGCATCTTGGGAGTACAAGATGCACCAATACCTTGTCGGTCAAGGATATTGGAGCTTCATTAAAGGAGCACAAGAAAATCGACTCGACCCTAAAGACGCCGACTTCTCAACATGGGAGCAAGCGGCAAGCTGAGTGATGTATTGTTTAACGACATGTGTTCATGACCACATGCTCGAGAAGCCGAGACGCCGAAGGAAGCATGGGAGAATCTCAAGAAGATTTTCGCCATCAACACGACAAAACGAAAGCATCAACTCCACCAAGAGTTGAACAACATCTAACAAAGGGATATCTCCATCAGAAGCTACACCTTGAAGATCAAGGAGCTTTGTGACTCGCTTGGCTCAATAAGCATCAATGTGGATGATGATGAGATGGTGCAAATATGCCTCGGCGGCCTTGCACCACGGTTCGGCGCGATGAGGACCGTCGTACTAGCACGAGAACATCCTCCCTCTTTCTTAGATCTTCAATCCATGTTGTTGGTCGAAGAAAACCATGTTCGAACAAGGAGCAACGCCTCGGAAGGCCACATTCTCTACAAACACATTTGAATGGAGGAAGAGGACACGACCGAGCAAGAGGCCGATTTGGCCAAGGACGAGGCGGACGAGGCCCGACTTTGGAAAACAACTCGCAATTTCAGCAACAAGATAGAAGCCATCGAGGAACCTTCGGAACAAGGGGGAGCTTCTATTCCGGTCTGAGTCGACAAAACTCGATCGAATGCGGATATTGCGGTAAAATCGGCCACCACGAAGAAGAGTGCCGAAAGAAGATGCGCGAGTCAGCTTCCACAAGCTGACAACTCACCAATTATGCCACCAACTCTGACTATGACGATCATGGTGGAATGTTTGTGATGAGACATAGAGCAAATTCTATGTCGGCTTCTACTTCAAATAGTGCCTCTAGTCCGAAACACGTATGGTCCGTCGAATCCGGTGCTTCGAACCATATGACGTCTCATCAAGAATGGTTCCGAGAACTTCAAAAGCCGGACCGACTCGGTTATGTCGAAACCGGAGACAACATTACTCATCCGATTCGGCACATCGTCAATGTTCCATTCGGAAAAGAAGCTAACCAAACTTACATTAAGAATGTCTTGCATGTACTTACCATTACTAAGAATTTGGTCTCCATCGGCCAAATTGTTGAGCAAGGGATGCAAGTTCAATTTAATCAAGGCGGTTGCTTCATCGAAAAAGAAGGTCAACTCATCGCTCGCGGATGAAGAGAGGGTCGAATGTTTATTCTCGACTCGCACAAGATGAAATTGGCCATGTTTGCAAAGGGCACCAAAGTTAACACCAACATAGAGTTGTGGCACAAGCGGATTGGCCACATCAACCTCCAAAAGCTCAAGGCAATGCAATTGAAAGGAGTCTTCATCGGATTCCCGACCATGGTTGTTTAAATACCCACATTTAACGTTTAAATACGTATAGTACCAAATTATTTGTATAGTACGTACTATACCTCAATGTTGTTCAGTCAAATATCATGTACATTTGTCCAATACGGTATTTAACATATTTATAGAAAAACAAGTATAATACATATTTATAAAGAAAATGTAAGTAAAACCCCAACAAAAACCAAAAGAAAAAAAAGATTTTAGTGAAAAAGAAGCCAAAGGAAGGAAGAAAGAAGAATAAAAGAGACGACGATGAAGAAGAAGAAGAGAGAAAAGAAGGCATAAACCTGTCCTAACTCTAAGTGTGATAATCGGAGAAGATAAAAGAAGAAGAAGAATAAAACAAAGAAAAGAGAAACCTATCATGAGTGATAATCGTAGACGATTCCTCAATCTATAAAGCCATAATTGTAAATAATTACAATTTGAGGTAGAACATCGTGATACACACTTAAACTGATTTATAGAATAAGGGAATGTCGACATCCATATTACTGTATTTTAGGATGTGAAATGTTCAAATGCCTTATATGCATTTTAGGATGTAGAACTATATTGTACATCACAAAATTGTGTAAACATAGATGTTTTTTACAATATTATAGATATTTTTTAGAAAGGTAAATAATTTTCAAATTCTAGAAGTATTTAATGTACTATACGTAAAATACGTATTTTATAAGTATTTAACATATTAAGAAAACGTATTTAACGTATTTTTAAATTGGGAGGTACTATATGCGCATTAATACGTTCTATACGTATGGTATCCATACCGTACCTAACAACCTAACAACCTTGCTCCCGACCTTCAAAGAGAAGGAGATTGAAGGCGTATGTGTAGCATGTCAATTCGGCAAGCAACATTGGCACCCATTTTCGAAGGAGAGGAACATGAGCAAAGGCGTACTCGACGTAATTCATTCTGATGTATGGGGACCGGCTCAGAGGGCAACATTCAACGGATATCGATACTACGTGGTCTTCATCAACGACTTCTCCAGGCACACCTGGATCTACCCCATGCGGCAAAAGAGCAAAGTGTTCGGACACTTCCAAAAATTCAAGAGTGGAGTTGAAAAGGAAACAGGTCGACATGTACGATGTCTTCGATTGGATAGAGGAAAAGAGTACATCTCCGACGAATCAGAGTAGGAACTTCCACCCGTAAGTCCTGCAGCAACAACCTAAGCTAGATAGCTTCACATGTCGCGACGGTGGCTCCTCTATACTCAACCTCAGTGCTTGACAAAGCCACTCTCGGTTGCTTCTTATTGCTCCACACTACTGTTGTGCTTCCAAGAGAGAACATGAAACCTAACGTGGATTGGCGATCTGACACATCTTCGGCCTAGTCGGCATCCGTATAGCCGACTAACTTTTCGGCTATATTGTGTCGGTATAGTAGTCTCGGACCCTTCGTGCTCCTCACATATCTCAATAGTCGATGCGCGCATTGAAGATGCTCTATTGTCGTGTTGGGAGACAAGTCCCTCCGGATGGGAAGGGAGAAGAACAATGCTGATGAATAAACTCGGCCGAGGCCGAAACCGGATGGTGCAGACCCGGTATGAACCGGATGAGGAATACCCGGCTACAAAGAGCCGGATGGTGCAGACCCGGTATGAACCGGATGAGGAGTACCCGGCTACGGAGAGCCGGATGGTGCAGACCCAGTATGAACCGGATGAGGAGTACCCGGCTACGGAGAGCCGGATGGTGCAGACCTGGTATGAACCGGATGAAGAGACATATTCGTAAATATGTTTATGAGAGTCCATCGAGGCTATATTTGTAAATAGCCAAAAAATCATATTAGTATAAATATGACTTAGGGCAAACTTTTAGTTGTGGTTGTCGTTTCTTGTTGGTGCAAGAGAAGAGAGAGTGCGTAACTGTACATAGAGAGAGAGAGAGAAAGAGGTCATTGCCTCTGTTGTAACCGCCGCCTGTGGCGAAGATCTGTGAGCACGAGGTCGTTGCCTCAGTGAACTCACTATTGTACATTCTTACATAGTGACAGTTTGCAGCCTGTGGGCTGCCATGGTTTTTCCCCTAGTTTGGTGTTTTCCACGTAAACCTCCTGTGTATCTTCCTCTTCTTTGTGTCGTGTTTTATTTCCCGTTTTTTTCTGTGTATCATTCTAAGCTCGGTTGTGGCCGAGCGTTGCGCATAAGGAGCGTTGAGTTCCCGTCATGTCGGTCGCTGCATGAACTGACTAATCACCCCGACCAGATAGCTAAGGTCGTGTCGAGTGATAATTAAATATATAAGGCTAAATCCGAAAATTTGTCGGAACCGCTTCGCATTGCACACTGCTCCCGAGTCGGGACATAGCTTCAAGTTTCTATCGAGGGGAGTAGAGACGGATTGACAATCCGTCATACCAAACTTGTATAACATTTTCCATACATAATGTCATTGAGACAACAATATGTCGTTGGGGGTGTGAATCACTTCGCTCTCGAGGAAGTAGTGAAGGTCCCCTAGGTCCTTCACCTCGAATGCGTCTGACAACTGGAACTTTACTCTACCGATTTCAACAAGGTCGGGTTCGGTGACGACCAAGTCATCCATGTACATCAGAATGCAAACCGAACCCTTAGGACTTTTCTGGATGAACAACGAGGAGTCGGATTTGGAGGCCATAAACCCCATCTTACGCAACCGATGCGTGATCTTTGAGTTCCAAACACGGGGAGGTTGCTTAAGGTCGTAAAGCGACTTCTTTAGTTGACATACTGCCAACTTGTTAACCTCCGACTGAAATCCGTGTGGTTGGACCATGTACACCTGTTCTTCAAGATCTCCTTGAAGAAGCACGTTCTTCACGTCCATCTGGTGGAGATGTCACCCTCTTGCCGCTGCTACCGCCAACACCACACGAACCGTCGTCATCATCACCACCAGTACGAAGGTCTCGTCGTAGTTGATTTTGTGTGTATGCGCATATCCCTTGGTTACTAGTCGGGGCTTGTAACGATTGACCGAACCGTCGGCAGTGTATTTCACCTTATACACCCACTTACATCCGATCGGTTTGCAATATCAAGGAGGGTCAACCAAGTCCCATGTGTCATTGGCAACTAGTGCCGGCATTTCTTCCTCCATGGCCGAACACCATTTGGCATCCTGTGAGGCCTCCGCATAGCTCTCCGACTCGCGGACTATTACCACTTTCGTCATGTATGCATAGTGGTGTGCCATGTACTCGTTATATCCATACTGGATCACCGGTTTCTTGTGGCAAGTAGATCGACGTAACTTCTCGTTAGCCGATCTTAGGGCCCTCTTGACCACATTCGACCTCAACTCTTGAGGTCTGTCTTGGCTCCGATTGTTGTCGGATTCTCCTAGATCTGACTCTGCTTCTGCTTATTCCGTGTTGTACTCCGACATCTTCATCCTCCCATTTTCTTTGCGCATGAACCGTCTCCTCAGTTCCTTGCATGGGGATAACACGGTCGAGCCTTCACTACTCACCGGTTCTTCATTCTGCTAGTCTTCTCGACTAAGCTCTTCCCTCAGACCACTCAATCGAAATGAAATTGGACTCTCTTCCAGAGTACTAAAATCCTGTTCTTCTTCTGCTTGGATCATGTCGGGCTCAATGGCCTCATCCTCAATAACCGGGAGGGCGGAGTTGTCGGGGGTTAGAGTCGGAAGTGCATATCAGGACACCGACTCGTCGAACACATCTCGGCTTACTTGAACTTGTTTGGTCTAGAGGTTATAACACTTATACCCCTTCTGTTCATGTGAATAGCCAACTTAGATACACTTCTCTGACTTAGCACCCAACTTCTTCCTCGTCTCATCCAACACATGCACATAGGCAATGCTACCGAATACCCTCAGGTGTCTCAAGTTCGGCTTTCGTTCGAAATACAGCTCGTGAATGTAGACCGTAGTCTAAACCACTTCGGCCCAATAAAATTTTGGCATGCTTTTCTCCTACAACATTGCCCTTGCCGCTTCCACAACCGATTGGTCTTCCTTTCAGCTACGTCGTTTTGCTCCGGCATATATCTACAACTGAATTTGTGTTGAATTCCCATTTGTTGTAAATAATAACTGAACTGGCCGGAGAAGTATTCTTTTCCGCCATTCGACCGCAGGCTCTTGATCTTTCTTTCTGTTTCCCTATTGAAGACTTTTCAGGTTCTGGAAACAATCGAAGACTTCACTCTTCTTTTCTATCAAGTAGATCCAAGTGTGTCGGCTATAGTCGTCGATGAAGGAGACAAAGTATCGACTCCCACCTAAGCTCACATTCTGTGCCGGTTCCCATACATTTGACTGTATTAAATCGAGCTTATTCAAGCTTCGATTAAGCTCGTTGGGGAATGGAAGTCGGTGTTGCTTCCCTAGTTGGCAGGCTTCACAAACTTGGGCCTTCAAGCCACTAAACGTCAGCAAACCGAAAACGACTTGTCTCGTTTGCAACTCCTAAAGCCTTTGGTGGTTGATGTGGTCGATCCGCTTGTGCCACAAGTCGATATCTGAATCAACCTTTTACCCTTTAGCGAACAATGCGATGAGATGTCATTTGTATCGAGGATGAACATCCTCCCTTCCTAATGCTATGATCTGGCCTTCTTCTTCAATAAAGCACCCTAGGTGGGTGAACTAGACCTGCATCCCTTGATCAACAATCTACCGACGTCATTTGTATCGAGGATGAACATCCTCCCTTCCTAGCGCCCTTGCTCTATGATATGGCCTTCTTCTTCGATGAAGCACCCTAGGTGGGTGAACCAGACATGCGTCCCTTAATCAACGATCTGCTCGACCGACACAAAGTTTTTCGATATTGTCGAAATGTGCAACATGTTAAAGTCTCCCCTTTTGTCCAACATTGCTTAGGGGAACATCCCCGACATGTTCAATCGAATGCGAGGTGTTGTCTCCAATTTCGACGACTCCCAGTTGTTCCGGTTTCTTCAAGCATGATAACCACTCTTCATTGCTCGTCATGTGATTTGATGCTCAAGAGTTTACGTACCACACCTCGTTCGGTTTCGAGGTTCTCTTCTTCATCGAGTTTGCCTTGTGCTTCATCACAAAGGTTGGCCCCTTTTTGGTTTTGGGTCCATCCGAACACTCGGCGTAGTGCGAACGCTGCCAATTTCCATGTTCAGCTCTGTTGGATCCAGATTTGTCTGAATCGGTGCGCTTCTTCCAGCACTCGCTCTCTCTGTGGCCCTTCCGACCACAGTACCAACATTCTGTTTCGGCCTTTGCTTGCCAGTTCCCGGCGCCACCTTGCTTGTGGAGGGGTCTGGAACTGTTGTCCACACCACGTATGTGTCTTCTTTCATGCTCTTGTGGACCGCCACCACTGCGTGTCAATCCACCTCGTCCTCCACGTCCACGAGGCCTATCTGCCTACCGAAGCTGCAACTTCCGGGTCGTGGTACTTGCGACGAAAATCTTTTTCAGATTTTCTCAGGCCTCCTTCGGCGCCTTCGCATCCCGAATGTAGCCCAACATCTGATTGTGTACACAAGATGCAAGGTAATACAAGACTTTGCTTGCTCCTTGTTCCCAAACCGGAAAATCCTTGTGTCCTGACTCTGAAGCCACTTCGTTCACTCCTTCCACATAACTTCCACATAACCCCAATGTCTGTGTCCAAGAAGATACTAGTGCATCTTGTAAGACCAAGATGCATAGTTGCTAGGATCAAGCTTCTCCTTCGAAAGTGAGTATTGTCATTCCTCTGTCCATTTTCTTCTTCTTTTCAGTTCTCAACCGAGTGTTAAGGTTTGTCTATGTTTGAGCGTTTATTGGCAACAGAGGATTCTCAACCATCACGCTCCGATACCATGTGAAGATTAGCATGCATAAGCTACACAAACACAACTGGCTCAGCTGGATTACAATGGAGAATAGTAAACACAAAGAACAATAGTGAGAGAGAGAGTACACAAGAGAGAGAGAGAGAGAGAGAGAGCAGAACAACAAAAAACTCTAATTCAAAATAATACTCTACCTATACATACAAATGTGCTTAGTGACCACTTTTATACAAGTCCATAAGGGATAGTCAAAAGTACTGACAAGTACTTCAATGCTCATAACTGAGCTACTTACACTAACTCCCAAAAATATGTCTATCTACTAGACTAGGATTGTAGGCCTCTAACGACTTATCGGCTCACGCAAATCCGGGTCTCCGATCCGAGCCTAGCCAATCCACCGATCCAGGACTAGACGATTGATCTTCATCCGATCCAACTCTCGGCTTGTTCAACCGATTCGGCCCACGTTGAGCTTGCTCGCTCAACAAAAGGCCACAAAAGGCCATCTCAAAATCATACCATGACCCTTATGATTGTGACAATAGGGAAGGCATTGAATCATGTTATCATTGCTTCGAGTACAACTTGAATGATGTGATGCACAACTCATGTACATATAGAAGTTGATGCATATTCAAACCAAGTTGCTACGTTGTAAAAGTCAAAACCATATCATGCTCGTCACATCTTCAACCAACTTACATGCAAGAACATAAAATGATAAATTGTATTAATGAATCAACTCCAAAAGGGTATTACTTCAAGCATTGAGTGGACAAACATGCTATGGCACACTATTGATGTCGTAAATGCTTGATAAGTGGTGATATTACATCCACATTGAAATGCTAAAACACTAAGCACTAGAGTTCTTTAAGGAAAGTGTTTCAAAAGCATATTTATGTATTATAAATGCAACTATGAATCATAAATCTTTTTCAAAGAGAGGTGATAATTTATAAACCTTAGTGTGCTCACCATTGCTTTTCAAGTAGCACAATGCAATACAAATATAAGTGACTCACCATTCTATAGACATGTCATAATGTATTCTTGACTGCAGGAAAGCAACAAATACTTGTTGTAACTAGACTCTTATATATAATGTTTGGTTCTGTAGCAAAAATAGATAACGAATCACTTGTGAGGCCTTGTACTACCAACAAGGCTAAATGTAACCTTCCTTTGGTCTGTGTTTTGTGATGCAGGAATCAAAGTATTCTCTTTGATAGAATCAGTGGGCATTTGATTTTCTTCAACATCCATCTCTTCGGATTGTTCTGTGGCATTTATAGGTACGTATAGTTGGTAGTTAGGTGCAAGTAATGCATCTTTCTGAGGAGGTAATGATATCCCTGATCCACTTATGGCTTTTGGCAAAGGAGCTCTATTCCTAACCCTGGCTAGCTCCAATAAAGTCTGCATTCACAAAAGTTAAACTTCAATCTATTTCGTTTTCAGATATGTATTGCATTATACAGTGTCAGGATACAAGTTCCTCTTTCTCATTCACATAGTAAGACTTATGCACTAGTCATGGTTGAATTTTTATTAACCCATAGAGATGGGTTCAAATTCTACAATTTTACTAGATAACAATGAAATATGTTTAGGTTAACAGCATGTCCTTCTAGCCAACTATAAATAAAAATAAATTTACTCATTTGTTGTTACCGAGTGGGAAACTAGACTTGGTGTATGCATTACACACTTACAATTAACACATCTACATCTGCTCTCTCTCTCTCTCTCTCTCTCTATATATATATATATATATATATATATATATTTGTCCAGTTGTCTAGTGTTACTCCGGTAGACACAAAACAACATAATATAATTTTCAAAGCAGGCATAAAATATCATGGGGCTGGAATGAGCCGAACCATAGATGACCATGAGGAGGTATTGTTGGTGGTGCGTGGGAAATGAGACTCGGTGATCTCTGCATTACAAACTTATCAATTGGGCAACACATCCTGGTCTCTTTTTCTGTCTCTCTATATGTATAATTTATTTGTCTGATAGGCCAGTTTTACTCTCCCTGGAAAACTATTTTTTTTCGAACTAAGCATATAATATCGTGGGGGTGCAATGAGTTGAAGTACAGGAGAGCAAGAGGATGTATTGTACCAGTATATCTGTAAACCAAGAAAATCCAACGATCCATGAATTTGAATACTCGCCTTTTGTCTTGCTTAATTGACAAAACTGATTTAAAATCCCACGCCCAAGACCTTTTTGATAATGTATACAAGAGTCGGTATACAAGAGTCAGTATACAAGTTATATGTTTTGGAAAGAGTTATGTTGTTTATAGGTGTTGTACACACAAGTATTCATAGTGTACTTTATGTACCCATGAGATCATCATGAGGAGCATGACTAAGAAAAGAAAGAATCATTGCTGTGTACAGATTTCTACAGACACCATTCCAGAGTACCCTGGTCGGGCTTTGCTGTGCAAGAAGTATTATGAAGTATAGTATTTGGTAGAGCACTCAAGACAAGATGCTCTGATGCCTACAGATTACGCAGTCTCTGTACCTGGATGGGGGAGACATGGTTTACTTCTCAGGATTTCATCGCATCATTGCATTATCATGTACAGCCTAGCCTGTCCATCAACTTATGAAGAAAAATATCATACTGATGCTAGAACATAAACAGACCCTACAACAGAGTTTATGGGGTGGTATACATGTCTCACCTCAACCCCTTTTCTCTAGCACCTATATATTGTACCTTAGGTCTAATGTTATATTGTACCTTAGCTTTCCCTAACATACATACATTTTGAAGCTTGATGTCTTTATCCCTATAATTTGTACATGGTTAATTGTATTAAATACTATGTAACTACCGGTTTGACAATGAAACCAAAGAGACAATTGCATGCCAAGGAGCCAAATCATCCTTGGTAATATGATTGTATTGGGCTCTCTCATGTTTGCCAAACCATCTGAAGAAATCATTACCAATTGTAAACCCACCTCATCATTACGATAATTATCATGGATATTTAGGAAACCTAGAGTTTTTAATTTTGTTTTAGTACGGATAACTTGAAGGCAACCATATTTATAATCATGGTTTTATCTCATTGGCTGATTTCAGTCTCCAATATGGGTGAGGAAAAAGCAATCCCCTTCCCCAAAGCTTAGAGAACAAGAAAAGTTACCACTAGAGCTTGAACACTTATACTGCAACTTCCAGATGATGCGAGAAAATTGACTTTCTCAAAAAGCAAGTCACGGTACAAGGGTTGGATGGTCTCTGAAACTTTGTGATGACTTTAAAAACATGCAAATCAGGCACAAAACAATGTATGCCACAGATCATCTACACTCAAAGGGAAAGCAAGTCGGTGGTTTACCGAGATGGTGACATCATCATCAATGGCAAGGCCCTCAAAGTGGGATTCATGACCTATGAGATTACAGAATCAGAACACTCATTGCAGTGTGGAACTGCAACAGAGCACTTAGGAGACATTCAGGAAGAAAAAAGAGGCCATGCTAGGACAAGACATCCTCCTCGTTACAGACACATATCAATGCCCTAAGAAACTATTTATTGGCAATAGAGGGCTTTCAACGGAAGTCCACATATTGGCAAGCTACTAGGCACAGTACACAGCGAAGGTTGGGAGGGATTGCACATCTCTTATGTCAAGCCTTACATCTATACATATAGGTAGTGTAGCAGTATGCAGACGCCAAATTTATGTGAATCAAATTTGAGCTCTTAGAGACAGAATTTATGCATTGTGTTATATTACTTCCCTCGTATGGTATCAATTATGCAAAACCAAATAACGAAAGAGAGACAAGAAAAGGGAAGATATATTAACATAGTTTAAAATGGCCTATCAGATGAAACAAAGATTGCATCTTAGTACATTTTCTCATCTTTGCCCTAAACCCTGTGTAATGCTTTGCCCTTGTTCAGAGTGATCTTGCATGTTCTTCCTTTCAACTTAACCTATATCATGCTTCAGTCACTTTTGCTATAGTAGTAAATGGGGTGACTAGTCCCTGTTCACTTCATTTCTACCAACCATGACTATAATGAACCAATCTCAGTTTTTTATAAGCAATGAAAGAGCTTTTCTTACAAATCTGGTCAAATATTTACATGATTTCGTTTCTTTCAGGTATTCAGGGAATTATTTCAAATAGAAGAAATATTATTATTATGCCTAAGCTAACTGAATTAGTGTTACATGATTTCGTCTCTTTCAGGTATTCCAGGAACTATCTCAAATAGAAGGATTATTATTAGGCCAAAGCTAATGGAGTTTATGTTATAGAACTCTCTGGTATTTTCTGTATATTCACATGGTATGATGGGTTAATCACTACTTTACTATTGCTAATGATGCCTGTTTCAGAATTCACAAGTGGGCTGGCCATTCCAGAGGTCAAGCACATTAAACTCATTGCACTTCGTTTTTCCTTCTTGAACACGAAATAAACTTTGGCATGAAGGAAGGAGATATGATTTAATCTCTTGTTTGAAATTCAATAAATTTATGGAGAGGATCCATAACTATGGCATTCTTATGCAAAGAGTTTATATCATCTTCGTCCAGCAAGGAACTATCAGACTATCCTGATTGGCTACACAATCACCAAACTTCATGGACTGGTGTTTGAAATGGAATTCAACACTTATGCCGACGTTCAGGAGATATGAATCCCAGCCCAAGCAAGATTTCAGTGGGCATTCTCTACCAACGAGGCATCCTTCCACTATGTTCATTGGTAGACCAAGCAAAGACACAAAAGAAAAGATCATAAGGCTGCTTTATGGATTTTTTCTAGGCCGTTGATAATGTACCAAATGAGTGTCTCCTATAGAGACTCCATGAACCGAAAATTCACTCTGACATGATGTGGGTGATATATGCATTACATAAGAAAGCATTGGGAAAAAAGTTAGGTGTCAAGGGGCTACTAGAGGTCATCACAAGCACCATCAGTGTGAAGCGAGGATGCTCACTATTCCCCATCCTCTTTGGAATCTACATCAATGAGGTCACGGACCACATCACATGTGGAGACGGGGAGGGAATTGATATATTAAGTATGTCTCTCCACATTCTTCTTTATGTTGATGACATAATCTGTGAACCTTGGAGAGCCTAAGCCCATGAGCTTCAATAAAAGTTGTCTTCACCCTGGCAGGAGGACAAATCGAAGTGGATTCCTGTGTTTATCTAGGAGTCACATTTACAAGCACCGCTAGAAACTTCTCTATGATCAGAGCCAGAAAAGACTGGCCCACTTGATGCTATGCAGCTAGCTATTTTCCATGCTCGAATGATTATGTCATCAAGCACATTTCCAGGAAACTCTAACCAAAGAATGGTTATTTTACACCATGGTCACCAATGCCCTCATGTACAATGTAGCCATATGCACTCCAGACATCCCCATCCACACATGAGCACAAATAGAGCATTCATTAATCATGATGTTACCACGATGATCCATAGGGAAATCTTCATCCCACATGAGATCATCCAAGCTGAATTGGCTGCACTCCCCCCATCATCCCCCCCAATCAAGGTAGAAGCGTTATTGCAGAGTGTGAAATTGATCGACTGGATCTCAAACATGGCACCTCTCTTCTCCCTAAATTTTGATCCTGATCATGGGCTCGACCTTGTCCAATATATTATTTTCGTACTCTCATGGATTTAACAATATATCTACCTACCTCAAAAGAGAAACATGCCCACACATACATACACATATACAATACACACGTAAATATACACACAATACATGTGCATAAATACACCTCAACACACATCCATGTATCCATACATACATACATGCATATTAGCACGTTATATATGTATATTTACACCTGGACCAACATACATACATACATATATGCACATACAAATACAACCGCACACACACATATAATAAACATACATACATTCCAAGGAGTTCTGAAAAACCATACCTCTCGTGGGGGTGGCTGAGAGAAGGACAAGCTTGCAGCCGATTGAAGGGCTAGTTTGAGGTCATCACAATCAATGCAGGACTTGTCGGCATGTTCAGAGTACATCTGGGCATCTAGGAGAACGTCAACCACGAACCTGTACCAGAAATCAAGGAACTGATGGATAACACGTGGCTCGTTTTGGTTGGCACCCATGAACCTCAGGATATTCTGAATCAGCAAAGCATCCCTGGGTATATCTTCTTCATCATCGACATAATGATCATCTCCAACCTTTTCTTCTTCATTCTCTTTCTCTTCATCTCCTCTTTCTTCCATCTTTTATATATATATATATATATGTATGTATGTATGTATACACACACACAGACAGAGAGAGAGAGAGAGAGAGAGAGAGATTCTGTGATCTCTGTTCTGCCTGTTTTACACCCGCATTCAGAAACTACTAATCACTAGGGAGGGAGGGAGTAGTATACATACATACATACATGTATTATGTATATATGTATATATATATATATATATATAGTATATATACATATATATGTATATATCGAGGGAGAGAGAGAGCCCATCCCGCATGGTATGTAATATGTATAGTATGTATGTATAGAAGAAGATGAAGAAGAAGAAGAAGAAAGAAGAAGTGGTCTCTAATATCTATCTCTCCCTCCTCCTACCAATTCTGGTCTCCTTCTTTGGCGAGTTCAAAGAAGTGCATTCCATCCATTCACACCACACCACGCTTCATATTTTGCATCCTTATTTATTATCATTATTGTTCTTTTGTTGGCCATGGCTTTTATAGAAACTTATAGGGTGTTGTCAGGTGGTTCACTCACTCCACGATCATTTTTGTCTTGCTATTTGGTGCGGCAACCGGTTCAAAGGTCTACCACATAAGGCTGGCCATGATGGCCCAAACATTAGCTAAGGAGAAAACCTGTCCACTTACATGATGACTGGTTGTGGTTTGGTGATCGCTAAGGGTCGTCAATTTTCAATTGATTGCACACACTTAAGAACTCGAGGGAAGTAAATACAAATAATAGTTATTAGAGAATGCAATATTGAGAGGAGAGACGACACAAATAAACTCTAACACAATTTACTTAATAGTAAGGAGTACAAGAATTTGTTAGCTTGCTCTTTTTTTTTTATTGTTCTACTTTTATTAATCTTATTTCAATCACGAAATTGTAGGGGTTGAACACATGACCTTTTTATTGGACAACCTTGCCTATTGAGATACTTTCTCTCTTTATCTTTGTCTCTCTCCTTCAACACACGTGCACAATGTACAATCTCAATTACAACATTCATTAATAAAGTTTTTGAACATAGTGATTCACTCCTCACTATCACATGTACTACGTGAATGTGTTATATATTTTGTCTCTTATGTCATATTTGATCTATGAAGATGATAGTAACATCTCAATCTCAATCTCTCCTCTTATGCAAAATAACCCCTAATACTATTATAGGATTCATTTTAATGTACTCTCTTTGTTACCAAATTATTCTTACCCTTTCTATGGGTGGGTGATCAAACACGGTTCCTCCATCACTTTCCATATAGTGGTACAATATTAAAGGTTTAATCGGCCTTTATCGTATTTATATTTGTAGACTTGAAGAGGCCGTTGTCTATGACCCTTGTCCTTCTCTAGAATATATTATATATGATTGTACTTGAGTATTATTATATTGATCAAATTATTTTCTCACTATTCTATATTTCATATCCCTATAATTATAGGGAGTCAGTTTACGTTATACAATTTCTATTGAGTGGCTAGTAGCTAATGCACTCGTAGAATAATGGTAACGCCACATTCTTGTACCATCCATGTTTGCTTATGAGTAAAAAATAATTATTGGTGGCAATGTTGGGTTGGTAGGCCTTGTTGTCGCTACTTTGGAAACCACGCCCAATTGATAGGTGTACTCAGTCCCCTAGATTGGTTAGATTTGCAAGGGGTTGTGTGTGTAATTCCTCTAACATTCCCTTGGTTATAAGTAGATTGGATTTGAGAATCATGTAGGTCTTGTTCATAATATTAATTTTTTTTTGAGTTTTGGTCAATGTGGCCACAAAAAACTTGGTGTATTTGGTCTCAATCTTGGTCTAATTCTATAAAGTACTTTATTTTGTGAGTTACGGGCTAGTTCTCTTGGTTAGCATGGAGGAGATCGAGTTTTGAGAATGTAGCCAACAAATGGATATCATCTTGTCCATGTTTTGGATCAAATGACAATGTACGACATGGAGGAAACACACGATACGAAGGGAAGTACACATGATGTGCAATACATGATGAGAGCCGCCACATGAAGATGCAACACATGATACGAAGAGCCAACATGCAAAGGAACCAAAGTGCATGACCAGAATGTGTGAAGGGAAACATGAGAGGAATTGTGTGAAAGGGGACACAACACTCAAATGTGTAGTTGTGGAGCACAAAGAGGGCATACACACATATTGTCTGACTAACTATATAGTCAGATTCCACCATTCTAAGTGCTTCTTCATCAACATCACATATTTCCATATCTAAATTCCTAGTGGTAGAGTTGATGTAGGATGGGTATCACCAGTCCAACATGCAAGTAGTGGAGTGCATTGTATCTTGAGGGGACACAATTGGATGGCTTGCATGAGTGTGGAAATTGTAAGAAAACTCCTTTATGTTACCTGCAAACCATTGATCATGAAGGTACGTTGCATCTATAGTTGGAGTAAGGCAAGATGAATTGTGCATTGATCATGGTTTTGAAGTCTCCTTGGTTGGATGAACATAGCATGGTTACCCGCACCTAGTGATATCTTTATTAAGGTTGAAAGCGAGGTCCTAACTATAGAATAGTCATACTAGTGGAAGTATGGATGCTTTAATAGAGGTGAAGAGAGGAAAAGTCATAGCATTGTAAATAGACAAAAGGTTGCTTTGATGCATGGATTAAGGATATCGATGTATTTTTTTTATGAAGTTAGACTTCATGATCCTGAAAATTCTAACATCAATGGGTTTATTGGAACAAGGACAAGGGGAGGTTTGCCAATTGAAGCGGCATGTAGGGCACATCCTTTTAGATGTGAGGTAATTTGGACAAGGCCAATTTCATGGTAAAGGGAAGAAAACAAGGTTCATGTGGATGCTTGATGGGTGGCTCGTGAAGGGGTGATTAACATGTGGATCCTCAAAAGAGTGATGGCACCAAGGGAGGTTGTGCACTTGGAGGTTTAGTAAACTGATCCGACATATCGTAGAACCAAACCTTGAACCATAAGGGGAATCACTACTATAGAATAAGGCCATTTTGTGCTCTCTCTCTCTCTTTTATATTAGCTTGCCCTACTGGTAAGTCGTTTACACTAGTAACACTACATCTTTACACTAGTAACACTACATCTTGGGTTCAAGACCCAAATTTCTCACCTCTGTATTACACCATATATATCTTTATTTCACTAGATGCCATTGTGGAATGTAGGGGGTTGAACCACTGACCACTTGGTCTCCATTGGGCAACCTTACCAACTGAGCTACATCCATCTAGGCAATTCACTCATTCACTCACACATTTTTATCGTAATTAGCTTACCCTAGTGGTAAGTTGTTACACTACAGTCTTGGGTTCAAAACTCAATTTTCTCACCCCTCTATTATATACTTCATACATATCTTTTAATTCATTAGATGCCACTGTGGAATGTAGGGTTTGAACCCATGACCTCCTGGTCCCCATTTACCAACTGAGCTCTCTCTCTCTCTCTCTATCGCAAGTACCTTACTCTAGTTGTAAGTTGTTACACTACAAGCACTATGTTTTGGGTTCGAAACCCAATTATCTCACCTCTCTATTACATACTTCATACATCTCTCTCTCTCTCTCTCTCTAAAGCTCACACTCAACTCACTCATGCTCATGCTCTCTCTCCAAAACTCATTCTTGAAGTTCTCTCTGACTCATGCTTTTTCCCACTCTTTAGCTCTTGTGCTCTCTCTAGCAAAAAAAATGTTGAGTAAGGCAAAGAAAATTCTCATCAATAAGCATTATTATTCACAACAATACATAGGACATTGGATGTAAAATATTTACAAATGTTCTAGTAATTACAATAATGAGATTTATATGCACTAGTGTGATAAACCTCATCATTATATAACCATGAATTATCATTCTCCTCCCTAGAGTGTTTCACTTGATCCTCGATTGGATGTGGAATACTTTGGCAGATTTGTTATTCTCCTTGTTGGGTATGTGAGGAAGAGTGAGAAACACACAAGAGGCACACACAAGAAGCTCAAACAAAGAAGCACTCACACAAGGAAGACAATGGCTGGAATAGCTCTCTCTATTGATGAATTATACAGAAACTAATAGGAGCTGAAATATATATCCCTAAGTACTAAGTACCACCACATATGAGTGACTCATGTATGTGGTAACATGGGGAAAAAACCTCTAGCTAGCACTAGAGTAAAAAGTGCCCATGTATAGGGAAAAATGGTTCACATCAAAGCTACTCGAGGAACATGAAAGTGTAACAAACCCCCCTGGAGCGAATGATGTGAACATGTACAAGGAGTGACAGATCAACCCCCACAAGGCAATAAGCCTAAAGCTTTGCGAAAAGCTTCAAATTTTTCTCGTGGAAGAGCTTTGGTGAATATGTCTGCCACATTATCTTGTGTAGGCACATATACCAAATCAATATCTCCTACATGAAGGCGCTCTCTCACATAGTGATAATGCACCTCAATATGTTTGGTCCGTGCATGAAATACGAGATTCCGTGCAACAGCCAATGCACTCTGACTATCTATGAGAATATGTGTAGCAACATCAATCTCCATGCAAAGATCCATCAAAAGGCGTCTTAGCCATATACACTCCATTGTAGCTGTGAAAACTGCCTTGTACTCAGCTTCACAACTTGATGTCGCCACTGTAGGTTGCTTTTTACTAAACCAAGATATACATGAGTTTCCAAGGAAAAAGCAATTACCACTAGTGGACACGTGAGTATCGTAACAACCAGCCCAATCACTATCTGTAAAAGCATGCAAGCATGGCTGAGTATCTCTACCATAAAAGAGACCCAAGCTCAAAGTGCCTCTAAGATATCTAAGCACACATTTCACTGCTTGCCAATGCTTAGTGCTAGGGTTATGCATGAATCGACTCAACTGGGAGACTGCATATTGTATATTCGACCTTGTATTGCATGCATATATATAAGACATCCCACAACTTGTTGATAAAGAGAAGTATCAAATGCATAACTAGAATCCTCAACAGAGAACCTAAATCCTGTCTCCACAGGTGTAGAAACTGGCTTGCAATCCTCAAAGTCAAAATGCTAAAGTAGTTTTTCAACATACTTTCCTTGATGCATAACCATTCCCCCCTCAACGGATACAAACTGGATGCCAAGATAGTAGCTCAAAAGACCAAGATAAGTGACTTCAAAGTATGCTGCAAATCAGCCATAAGAAAATCAAGTTTTGCTTCACATGACCCAGTCAAGAGTATGTCATCAACATAAAGAACGAGCACTAGAAGATCAGCCCCATCTTTGCGTACACAAAGTGTGCTTTCAATCGGACTACATGTGAAGCCAAGAGCAATCAAGTGCTTATGGATTTTTTCATACCATGCACGTGGAGCTTTCTTGAGACCATACAAGGCCTTATGCAAGCGACAAACCATATGCTCTTTCTCTTTCGTAGCAAATCCAGGAGGTTGCTTCACATAAACCTCTTCTTGCAAATCACCATATAAGAAAGTTGTTTTTATGTCCAATTGATGCATTTTCCAACCTCTTTGGGCAGCCAATGCGGCCATGGTACGAATCGTAGTCATGCGTGAAGTAGGTGCAAAAGTTTCCTCATAATCAATGCCATATTGTTGTGCATATCCTTTGGCAACCAATCTAGCTTTGTAGCGATCAATACTACCATCAGACTTTCGTTTAATCTTGTAAACCCACTTAGTAACAATCACATTCTTTCCTTTTGGCAATTCACATAACTCCCAAGTACCATTCTTATGAATGGAATCCATTTCTGATTGCATAGAACTCATCCAACCAGGATCATCACATGCATCTTCAAAAGTAAGTGGCTCCTCATTACATGCTATTGCAACAATAGAATAATCCACAAAATTACTTGATGCATGGCGAGAGCTTGATCTTGTTTTACCAAGTAAAGGTGCACTCAATTTGCTATCTCGCAAAGTTTGTTTCAGCCACCTCGGCATAGTTTGTGACCTCTCAATAGCCATACGTTCATTATGTAATACATCTTCAATATGTACATCATGCGTGGGCTGAATTTCATGCTCATTTTCAGCCACATTTTGTTGCAAATGTTCAGCCATATTTGGTTGGACATTTCGTGCATTTTCAACACTTATTTGCTGGAAATTTTCATCCCTTTGAAACTCACTTGGCTGGTCTACATGTCCATGTCCATGGTCAAGCGCACCATTTTGGAACAAAGGCATGAGTGTATCAAACACATCTTGTGAGTTAACTGTTGGGTGTTTTTTGCATTCAAGAAAAGGGAAACCTGAATTTTCAGCAAATACCACATCTCGACTCACAATAATTGTGTCTGTCAATGGATGATACAAACGATATCCCTTACTTTCAGCACTATAACCAACAAATATGCATTTCTTTGCCTTGTCATCAAGTTTGTAACGTTGTTGTGATGGCACAAGAGCATATGCCAAACAACCAAACACACGCATATGACTAACCATAGGTTTATGTCCATTCCAAGCCTCATATGGTGTAATGACTCTCAACGCTTTTGTAGGGCAACAATTCAACACATAATTTGCACACATAACTGCTTCCATCCAAAACTTGTTAGGAAGATGCTTTCCTTTAACCATACATCGTGCCATCTCTAAGAGTGTTCTATTTTTGCGCTCTGCAACAACATTTTGTTGAGGTGTATATGGCACTGTACATTGATGTAAAATACCTCTTTCACAAAGAAAAGCATTAAACTCATGTGACATATATTGGCCACCACAATCCGTGCGTAGAGTCAAGAGCTTATTTGCGGAAAAAATTTCAGCCATAGCTAAAAATTATTTGAAGCAAGAAAAAACTTCATTCTTTGCTTTCATAGGATACACCCATGTATGACGAGTAGCATCATCAATGAAGGTAACAAAATATACATGCTTTCCAAAAGATGGAGTCTTTACAGGACCACACACATCACTATGAACAAGTTGTAATTTTCTTGTAGTGTGTGTATGACGACTATCTTTTGGAAAAGAAGCACGATGCATTTTTCCAAGAATGCAACCTTCACATGCATGTTTTTCAATGGACTCAAGTGTAGGCAAACCAATAACCATATCCTTCTTTTGCAAGTGAAGCAAACTATTGAAGTTCAAGTGACCAAAAGGAGCATGCCAAAGCTCCATTTCAGCCATGGAAGAAGTATGGACAACCAAGGCATTTAGAGAGGCCCTGTTGTATGTATCCAAACGGTACAAGCCATTGCATAATGTACCGGACATCACGATAACATCGCCATTGCTATAATCGTGAACCATGCACTTATCATCAACAAAATGTACATGAAGTCTGGCTTTGGGAATCAAAGGAACCGAAATTAAGTTCTTCTTGATACCGGGCACATACAATACATTCTTTAAGATGACAACACCTCCATTTGCAGCCGAAAGCTCAATTTCTCCTACTCCAATGATAGGATAAGAGGCATCTTTCAAGGATGCAAAGAAACTTTTGCATGAAGTAATGTGCTTTGAAGCGCCACTATCAAAGAACCAATCCGAATCAATCTCACTTACAACCATATATTTAGAGTGCAATGATGCGTCATAATGATATGTAACAACACATGCCCAATAATCTTGGGCCATGTTGGCCTCATCACTCTTTGCACTTGAAACATTTTCAGAAATGGTCATGCCGGATTCCTTCTTCTTCTCATTGCGCTTAACAAGCTTTCTACACTCTTCAATCGTATGGCCAACCTTTCGACAATATTTGCATCTCTTCTTCTTTTGCAAATCACCATCATTAGAGGAATAAGTGAAAGAGGGAGGTTGAGGCTTTGGTTTTGAAGAACCAAAAGCTGAACCATGCTTGCTTTTTCCTTTTTGTGAGATAGCAAGTGCTTGTGTTCCCTCTATCAAACCACTTCTATTCACTCTAGATTGTTCTTCTTGCAAAAGAAGAGACACAACCTCATCAAATGCATACATATCGGTATTCCCTTTTGCAACCAAACGAATAGTAGTAGCAAAGCTTTGAAAAGATTCGGGTAATCCTTTCAACAACGTAGAGACAAGTGATGTATTCAAAATGATTTCATCAATGTTTGCCAATTGCTCTTTCAAATCTTTGATGCGTGTCACATACACATCTACCGACTCATTTTCAGCCATATATACATCCTCAAGTTGCTTTCTCAAATATGCAAAATGTGATTCATTACGCACGGCATACAACGAAGCAAGAGTGTTCCATGCTTGTTTGGACGTAGAGCATGACCGAATATGTGGAACTATATGACGCTTCACAGAAAGTGCAATCAATGCATGAGCTTGAGCATCTTTTCCATCCCATCTAAGTTGCTCTTGTGTGGGTGGCATAGATGAAGTCACTGTGCTCGAAGATGAACCTGTATCTGTGACAGTAGACTGTGAAGTAGTAGGACCGGCGGGGCGCCGATCTACATCTACCACTATGTTCCATAGTTGTTTGGCAACAAGAACATGTTTCATCATGTAGGACCACATTGGATAGTTAGTCCCATCAAGCTTATCTTCAGGTTGAAGCATGCCAAACAAGTCACCGTTGTTTGCCATTTTACCAAAGAACAAGAAAGTGGCAAAATCTTACCTCAACAAAATCTAAAATGAGTGCTGAAAATGCAGCTCACAAACTATCACATGGATGGCGATTTTGACTACATGAACGGCTTTGAAATGGGGGTAAAACAACAAGGTACCTACTGAAAATGAGCTCCAAGTGCTGAAATACACTTCTCTATATTAGGAAGTTGATTTGCATAGTAAAAAGTGCGTGCGTGCCGCGATGCCACGATGCGGACAACCGAAGATGGAGAGGATGAAGAACTTGGCTCGGATACCACTGTTGGGTATGTGAGGAAGAGTGAGAAACACACAAGAAGCTCAAACAAAGAAGCACTCACACAAGGAAGACAATGGCTGGAATAACTCTCTCTATTGATGAATTATACAAAAACTAATAGGAGCTGAAATATATATCCCCAAGTACTAAGTACCACCACATATGAGTGACTCATGTATGTGGTAACATGGGGAAAAAACCTCTAGCCAGCACTAGAGTAAAAAGTGCCCATGTATAGGGAAAAATGGTTCACATCAAAGCTACTCGAGGAACACGTAAGTGTAACACTCCTTTGGTCCCAGTGACATTGTTAGTTCCATGAATTTCTTGAAAGTGTAAAGAAAAAAAGTGCAAAATTTAATAGGAAAAAAATCAATTGTAGTTATTAGGGTTAGGGTTTTGTGTAAAATTAACTATTTTATAAAATACACTTACCATCGGATTTAGTGGGGAATACATGGTGGTAAAACATCTATAGCCATTGTATGTGGCTACTTTTTTCTTATGGTTTGATGGTGGCCTAGAATACTTCTCAACCGATTTTAGGATCTATTGGAAGAGAACGAGATTCACTATGAAATCTCTTGCTAAATCACACCCATAAAATGGTGTTGCTGAGCAGACGAATTGCAGGATTCATGAGATGGCTAGAGTTATGTTGCAAGAGAAGAACATGAAAAAAATATACAAGACAAAGCCAACAATCACAATTGTGTATCTCATCAATTAGTCCATGATTGAGGGTGTCTACAACATGAACCATCATGAGAAGTATTTTTTCAGGAGAAAGCGATACTTTTTGCGTGTGACGGTTTTTGGTAGCATCACACACATGTATGTACCCAACAAGAAGAGGAGAAAACTATATCCAAAGTCAAAGAAGAGAATCCTCATTGAGTACAATGACTTCTAAATCTGGTCCATTTTTTCTCTTTTTCTCTTTCCTATGCTTGCAACAATGAAACGGTGCCACTTGCATCAAATGGATGTGAAGATTAAAATGTTCCTCTAAGGCGAGCTTGATGAGGAAGTTTGCATTATTCAACCAACTAGTTTTGAATTTAGCAAACATTCGAATGCAATTTGCTTATTTAAGAAGCCACTCTATAGATTGAAGCAAGTCCTGAGAGTGTGGCATTCCAAGATGCATAGTATCTTTACAACATTCGCTTTCAAATGTCAAAATCTGACAACTCATTGTATATCCAAAGCAATCCCAAAATCTCATTCTTCATTATCTTGTGTGTTGACGACATTGTCATCCAAGTCTGATTAAGATACCAAAGATAGAAAAGGTGCTATCTAGAGAGTTCAAGATATTGCACCTTTTCTGTCTTTGGTATCCTAATCAGAAAGAGGAAGAAGACGCGGAAGCTCTACGGCTTTGAAAGGTGAAAGAGCTCGAAGAGGAGTCTCAATCAAGAGAGTGAGATATCAACATCGTGAAGAGGAAACGAAGTCGTTGATCATTGGGTCTATTCATCAAACTCAAGGATTTCCCCCCGTTTTATGCTCCACTCAATTCTTTATTCCATTCTCTTTCCCCTTTCTTTGTGAACTATCTCTTGCAAATAAAAACCTGTTGTAACTTGAAAAACCTTATTTTATAAAAGGCATTCATGCTTTGTGATCAAGTGTTGTTTTCTTTTAGCCAACGCTATTCCAATATTTGTGTGTTAGCTGTACTCTCATGTGTTTGTTCGTCTTGTGAGTTGGGGTTGATTTGGGCTTGCCCATGCACCTCTCCTTTTCACAAAGGCATTCAAACATTTGTGCCTTGTGTGTAAGCCTCCCTCTTGTGACTTGGATTCCTTCCGGTTGAGAACCCCGGTGGTTCCATCTTACAATCCACACTCACTGGAGGACTTGTTTTTGACAACACTCTCCCTCCTCTCATCCTTCACAAAAACAAAACTTCACTTACTTTTTTTCTCTTCGTCTTTTTCCACTCCTATTATTCCTACATGCATTACTATACTAGTTCACACTTGCCAAATAAAATAACCACTACCCCCTCCGCATCTTCCTGTTACCAATATTCCACTTCCTAGTCAAATGCATGAGGCAATTTTTTTGTCTTTTCACACTCACCCACAACTATAAGAAGCATGTCACCTAAGTGGCAGTGTGTCCGTTGTCGTGGAGAAAACCATCCCTAGGCGGAAACCGGGTATAACGTGCGTAAACCGGCCCTTACACATGGGCACAAATTTTGTTGAATAGTACATAGATAGGTACAAGTCGGCTGAGGTGAAATCCTAGGTAGCACGCATTCATTAGGGAGAAATCGAGGCGTATCCCTGTCCGAAAGGATAGGGAATAAACATGATGTAACAGGTGGTAACGACCTCCCTCCTTGGGCTATAAAAGAGAGGGAGAGGTATTGTAAAAGGATGGCGTTTTGTGGAGGACGAAGTGCTGCCGAACTAGAACCAAGCTCTTCTCCTCTATCTTCTCCATAGTCGCTCTGTGCAGGTTTTCGGGAGGCTGACTCTGCTCCGCGGAACGCTCGAGTGCTTCGGGCAGAGTCTCCATCTCGCGTTCTGTGTGTGTGTGTGCATGCGTCAAAGCCTATCACTCGCCGGCTTGCCGGTTGTAACCCCTTGATTTATATATACACATACATTCATTCTATCTCCATTGTTCGGAGTTAGTTGCAACTCCTGTGAATCTGGGTGTCTGTGCGTGTGCGGAGTACATTGGTAGTTTCCTTCCCCTCTTCTCATTCGGTTATCGCTCGGTCCAAGGCCCCCATGGTTCCGCCTCATTCTCCACGCACGCGCATAACAACGCGACATATTTGGTGAACCCGACGTGAACAGGCGGCAGAGGAATAGAAAGATGAGAGGGTCAGATCTTGTAGAGGCCATGGCTTCGGCTGTGGATCAGATAGTGAGTGCGCGTGAAGGCACAGGTGCCCTCGATAGGGCTATTGAAGCAGTCGTCGGCACGGTAGGCCGGTTTGGTGGGAAGGACGCCACGAGCTATTTGGAGGCTTACCGAGCCGAAATGGTGATGAGGGACATCCCGGAGGACAGGCGACTAGCCGGATTCCCTCAGGTGGCGATGCTAGGCATCCACACGGAGGTGCTTGAGGTGGGGCTGAGAGTCGGACATGGGAAGAGTTTGAAGGTTGGCTCTTTGAAAAATATGGGCTTGATGATGCACTTCGACTATCGAAGCAGGACTTCATGGGATGGGTGGAGACCCCCGAGAAGGGGAGAAATGCGTCGGTGCTCCTTCGGGAATTTGAAGAATGCTTCGCGCGTCTTTCGGCGCTGGATCGGACTGTACTGGACACAACTCATGTCCTATTGTTCGTTAAATCGGTGGACGTGAGGGACCGGGAGCAAGTGGGCCTCCTGCTAGAGACCAACGACGGGCTGACGGCCGACTGGGCCGTGGTGAAGAGGGTCTACGGCCGTTTCGACAAACGACGAGATTGGGTCGATAAAGGCTCCGCGGGGGCAAGCTTTGCTGCGGCAAGGAAGCTTGAGGTACCCCCACCGACGCGAAGGGAGGAGACCCAAGACTGGCTCGAGACCAGCTTGACTTCGACCAGCATGGTCAAAGGCTCGTCCGGAGGAGTGGCTTTGGAGGAGCTGACACAGATGGTGAGGGACCTCCTGATTGCACAAGCACAGAGGGACGGCGGCGAACAAGTCCGTGACCGGGGGCCTCCGGCTGGGAACTGGTGCTTGTGGTGCGACGCGGTCGGCCACGCCCGAAAGGACTGCGGGGACTTTGCCGAAGCGATGAGAGCTAATGTGGTGTACCTATGGAACAATCGGGTGCACGCTAGCGAGACCTGAAGGGCCCTAGATCTGAATGTCGGACAAGGGGGTATGAAACGGGTGATGGAAGAAGCGGAGGCTCGCCACGCGGAGACCGTCCACTACTCGGAGTCGGCTGGAATCCAGGTCGGAAGTGATGAAGTCCGGAAGACTAAGGAAGCCGGATTCTAGTCGTTGATGCTGGAAGGCCTCGCCGGCGTATGGCTGAGGGAAGAGGAAGTGGACCATGCGGAAAGACGGGTCCGGGAGGCAATCGGGTGGAGTGACCCGGTCGAAGAGAAGACGGGCTTTGTTGAAGGCACTTGCCAAAACTACGAGGCTCTGGTGGGGGACAAGCGTGTGGGTAAGACCGGAGGGGCTGGACCCTCACAATGGTATGAGACCCGGTTCGGGCAAAAGCAGAATGATGCCGGTGCGACTGGCACACCGGATAAAGCCAAGAGGGTCAGGTACCGATTGAGCACGGAGATTGAGAGGACCACGGACCTGCGAAAGGTCCTCGAGGAACGTATCCTCGACAACAAAGTGGAGCTGTCACTAAGGGAAGTGCTCGGAATCGCCAAGAAGGAGTTCCACGACTCCATCGTGGACTTGGTGAAGCGGAAAAGGCTTTCGACAAAGCCGGAGCCGGAGAAGCCGACGAAGGTATGAACGACGCACCTAGAAGACATGGCTCTAGAAGACGAGTTGGCGGAGAGCCACTATTCAAGGCCACATTGGGCCAGAGCAACCACGGAGACCCCCGTTAGGATCAGAGATGTTCAGGAGCCGGTGGTGGCGTTGGTGGACCACGGTTCGGAAATCAACTTGATGTCCATGGACTTCTACAAGAAGGGGAAGTGGCCGATCAACACCAAGCACGGGTGGAAAATACGGGCAACAACGCACGCCACGAAAGAGTTGCATGGAGCCCGAATGTAAGAGTGAAAATCGGCGATGTCGAGATCGATCAACACTTCTTCATGCAGGAGACGTCCTCGCATCCGGTTATACTCGGGGAACCGTACATCACGACGGCATGGATGGAGACAAAGGTGCTGAACAACAGTTTGGCATATGCACAAGTCAAGAGCTAGGACGGGCGTCACTCAGTCTAGTTCATGACGGTGCGACTGAACCATGAGCGTAACCGTGAGACCCTCGGTGGCGAAAACCGAGAGGATTTTTAGAGAGGGCTATCAAGGCGTGGGGCCACGATAGTCCGGACACCCCGGAAAAACCCCACAGATGTACTATAGGCAAAAAGACCTGTACCATAGGTAGGAAATGTTGGTTCTCTGATAGCGGAGGTTGTACAATAGCCGGCGTAGTTGGCTGGGAAAAGAAGCGGGCGGAGGAGCAACTTCGGGCATGCGGAGTCCTTGGCCCTGAAGAGGAAATCAACGGAGCCGTGGAGGCGATCTCTTTCGACGACACCTTAGGGAAGTTACGGGAGGTGTTCGGAGAAGGCCTTAATGGGGACCGGACGATTCCGGTAAGTTCGGAAAAGATGTACGACGTCATCGCCGACTTCGGTAATGGACTCGAGTCGGATCAGACGGCCCGAGTGGATACGAAGTACAAGATTGTGGATCGGAAGGTGAGGCCAGTCGCGGCACCCTTGCCGGAGGGCAGTGAGTTATGGATAAAGGGGGTCGCGTCGGACCCAAGTTTACGAGATTCGGCCAGCATAGGAGACATGTTCACCGACATAACGCGACGGGAGTTGAAGATCGGTGGGGGTGGCTTTCTACTGCCGGCGGAAGAGGACCGGTTTCGGAGAATGATTGGGAGGCACGAGAAGGCTTTCACATTCTCACTGGAGGAGATCGGGTGCGTAGACTCGACCATTGTGGAACCAATGGTGATCTTCACGGTACCGCATGTGCCGTGGAATCTCAAACTGATTCCGGTACCCAGAGCTCACATCCCGAAGCTGATGGTACTGCTGAAACAGAAGGTGGAGATGGGCATCCTTGTTACTCCTAGGTTCGGACAACAACCTAACACAGGGTGTCCACTTAAGACACTTCACCAAAGGGTGGTACGGTAGAATGACTTACGACACAACGCTTAATTAGACCTTAATCGATTACTTAAGAATACACCATTAACACGCGTAAGATATACAATAAGCACAGAACAATAATCAACACTGAAAGATTAAGGCAATAAGTTCTATTAATTATCCACTCTCGATTACATTGTAACCGGGCCTTTATATAAGTCTCTGGTGCAAAATACAAAACGGTGCCAACCGGCACCTTTTCGGGATCGGTCCGGATTTGGATCGGCATACCGATTCCTGTCCGTCCGTCCACATCTTCTCATATATTACTATATATTTTAAGACTACTAATTACAACAGTTCCCGAATAAACTATTCCTTTCACACTCTGGTTTGGATCTCCTTAAGCCTTCTGGCCAGCTGGTAACAATCCTCGAATTGTCGAGTGCCCCATATACTCGAATCGGTGGTTTACCGTGCCAAAGAAGAATGGCATGTTGTGCTTTATTCAAGACTTGCAGCCGGTCAACAAGGTGACAATTCGGAACGCAGGAATCAGATCGACCATAGACGAGTTCGCGGAGGCCTTCGCCGGAAGGTCGATTTACTCAGTTGGTGATCTGTACTCGGGGTACGATCAGTTCCAACTAGCGGTGGAGAGCAGGGACATTACGACAATGCAGACTCCTCCCGGCCTAATGTGGATGTGTACCCTCCTGCAAGGAGGGACGAACTCGGTAGCCCACATGGTGAACGCAATGAACAAAGTGCTGAGGGATTGTATCCCGGGCATCAGCATGCCATTCTTAGATGACATCCCGGTCAAAGGATGCCTGGTGGAGGAAAAGGACGAGACAATTGGACCGGCCGGATGTCGGAAATTCGTGGCGGCTCACGTCGATGACCGTGAGAAGGTATTGCAAAGACTAGAAGGCGCGAGGCTCACCTTCTCCGGGGAAAAATCGGCCTTCGGGCAATCAGAGATCATGG
Organism: Azolla caroliniana; assembly: GCF_043228905.1. NCBI lineage: Eukaryota > Viridiplantae > Streptophyta > Polypodiopsida > Salviniales > Salviniaceae > Azolla > Azolla caroliniana. Next base: position 16,376,433 of record NW_028230436.1, read on the forward strand.
TCGTCGGACACCTATGCGGGCCATACGATCGGAAACCGTCTCCGGCCAAGGTGGAGGCCATCTCCGCGATGAAGCAAGACTGCAATTCGGTTACGGAGGTTCGGAGATTCCTGGGAGCATGTGCGTTCTACCATATCTGGATCCCGCATTACGCCCACGTTGCGGAGCCGCTCTATGGGTTGCTAAAGAAAGGGCGTAAATTCGAGTGGAGAGACGAGCATACGGAGTCGGTCTGGAACATGAAAGAAGCACTTGCCGCGGCACCGGCGCTCCGAAAGACTATCTACGGCAAAGACACTCTGATTTATGTGACCGTAGACACGAGTCCCACCGGGATCGGATGGGTGATCAACCAAGAGGATGACAATGGCGCGAGGTTCCCCATCCAGTTCGGCGCGAAAGTCCTCAGTGAGAGACAATGAGGATACGCCCAGGATAAACGCAAACTCTAGGGTATCGTTTCGGCGGTCAAGGCCGATAAAGACTACTTGATCGGGATGGAGGTGATAATCGAGACGGACTGCCTGCCGATTCTCGGCATGGTTTCCGGATGTGCGACGCCGGACCTGGCAATGCTCAAGTGGATAGCGTACATCAAGTCCCTGAATCTGGAAATATGACACATTTCCGGAAGGACAATGCCATGGCCGACATGCTTTCGAGAGCGAGGTTCGATGACGAGGACGACATGGTTTCGGAGGACGAGGAAGTCGGCGTGGAGTTCTTCGAGGCGGCTTACGTAACAACAAGAAAGGGGAGCACTCCGGCACTTAACAAATTCAACGAGAGCAAGTACGACGGGGAGTGGCTCCAAATCGGCGGGTTCCTAAAGACAATGACACCGGACGCGGCGTGGACGAAGGAAGAGACCAACCTGATTCAGAAGAAAGCGTACCTATTCTTCCTACGGGACAGGAGCATATGGAAGCACCCGAAGAAGAGAAACGGCATCCCGCTCTGAGTGGTGGCAAAGAAAGAGGAACATGAAGAATTGTTGACAGCATACTACAAGAGCCCCTGGGCTGGACACCGCGGGACATGGGCCACATTCGAGAAGCTGAAGGGGAAGTACTGGTGGTCGGGGCTATACCGGGACGTGCATCGGTTCGTGATGACTTGCGAAATCTGTCAGGTGCACTCCATAGTCCGACATTGGGACGAGCTTCACTCGACCTACCCTCCGACCGTCCACTTTAAGTGGATGGTGGATCTGGTGATGATGCTGATGGGGGTAGGGCAGATGCAGTATCTGGTGCTGGCTCGGGCGGACCTGACGAACCAGGTGGAAGGCTGAGCGTTGCAGAACAAAACGACCGCGGCCGTGTGCCGATTCCTGATTGAAGAAGTGGTATGCCGGTACGAGTGCGTAGGTAAGATCGTGGCCGACCCCGGAGAATTGGAAGCGCAAGAGGCAGAAGATTTGTTTGACCGGCTAGGGATTAAACTCTCGCTCACCACAGCGTACAATCCGGAGGCTAACGGGAAGGTGGAATGCGGACACGAGCCGATCATCAAAGCGTTAGTACGTGCGTGTGGAGGTCAAGTCGGGAACTGGCCGCGGCTCTTACCCTATGCGTTGTGGGCGGACCGAACTACGCACAGTTCAGTAACCGGGTTCATGCCGGTAGAGCTAATGTATGGGCAGAAGCCGATCATGCCAACGGAGCAGACAATCTCCTCATGGGCCATGGTAGACTGGAAAGACGAGATGAGCCGGGAGGAGCTGTTAGCAGCATGGATTCGGCAGCTGGAGCGAAGACCGAAGGACGTGGAATGAGTCGCGGAGAAGCTACGGGTGGCGAGGGTAAAGAACAAAGGACGGTTCGACCGGTCCTTACACGTGGGCACAAGTTTTGTTGTATAGTACGTAGATAGGTACAACTCGGCTGAGGTGAAATCCTAGGTAGCAGACATTCATTAGGGAGAAATTGAGGCGTATCCATGTCCAAAAGGACGGGGAATAAACATGATGTAACAGGTGGTAACGGCCTCCCTCCTTGGGCTATAAAAGAGAGGGAGAGGTATTGTAAAAGGATGGCATTTTGTGGAGGACGAAGTGCTACCGGACCGGAACCGAGCTCTTCTCCTCTATCTTCTCCATAGTCGCTCTATGCAGGTTTTTAGGAGGCTGACTCTGCTCCGCGGAACGCCCGAGTGCTTCGGGCAGAGTCTCCATCTCGCGTTCTGAGTGTGTGTGCGCATGCGTCGGAGCCTATCACTCGTCGGCTTGCCGGTTGTAACCCCTTGATTTATATATACACATACATTCATTCTGTCTCCATTGTTCGGAGTTAGTTGCAACTCCTGTGAATCTGTGTCTGTGCGGGTGCGGAGTACATTGGTAGTTTCCTTCCTCTCTTCTCATTCAGTTATCTCTCAGTCCAAGGCCCCCGTGGTCCCGCCTCGTTCTCCACGCACGAGCGTAATAACGCGACACCGTGACACTAACTTGATGAACACATCAACAAAACAACAAAGATATCGAAGTCTCACCTATATTTACAAAGAACTTTACAACCTCGAACTTCATTTCATCAATCTTGATCCTATTTATGCCGATCTTTTCAAAACTATCGATTATGATGAACCCCTAAATGTTGAACAAGCTTTAAACTGACATGATGCGGACAAGTGGGGCAAAGCAATGGAAGATGAAATGCATGCTCTACAAAAGAATGAGACATGGATTATTGTAGAAAAACCCACGGACCAGAAGATAGTCACATGTAAGTGGGTACTCCATGTAGATGGAGCAATTGCTTTGTGGTCCAAGAATATCATCAACTAAAGTTGAATATGTTTTTTCTTTTCCATAAAAAATATGCTCCATTGGTATTAAAATTAACAATGCCAAAGGCAATATACAAATAGTACATAATAGTTTTCACTCCACAAGTATATATCATCAAAGAGAGGACCAACTATAAGCGATGGCATTTGGCAAGATAAGGCTAATTATAATCCATGAAAACAACTCTCAGCCTTTGCCAATAACACCTTTGATACGACAAGCTAGGATACCACCCAGAAAAGGGGGATAGAATTGGGGACGATACTATCAATCTCCAACATGTGAAAACAGCTAATGATACATCGAAATATCCATGTTCTATAAGCTCTATCAACATTACATTCCATGAGACCATATCTGTAGTACGAATCGTCTGAAACACATCTTCAATTGCCCCTTGTTAGGGTCTCTAAAAAACTTCATGTTGTAGCCAAAATTAGTTCCGCATATACTAAAGGTCTTCACTATAACGATACTCAACATATAAACAAATTCCTACAGTCCAAGAGAATACATATCTTGGTGGTAGTCATACTCAACATACCCTAGCTGGTAGTCTAAAAAGTCCATGTTTGCTTTTGGTTCTGCATATACTAAAGTTGTTCACCATCACCTAGTTGTCCACTAGCTATTGCTTTTTGGCAAATGTTTTGTATGTCAAGATCTTCTTCAGCTACTGCAGTTGAAGACATGAAAACAATCCATGATGCACATGCCACTTGGGGTAAAACGTGATGGGCCGCCTTGGCTAGCCCCCATCTATCCTCTCCAATATCGAAACAACCATGTCCTTCATCTCCACGAACATTGAAGATGTACTTGTATTGAATCTCCCTACCATCAACACTCCGGTTTATCACAACCTTGATATTCTCACAATAGCCATGCGTTGGTTACACTACAATCATCTACCTATAAAACAAAATTATCTATGTCTTCATCACCTCAAACAAATATGCTTCGATCCCCACACCATCTACACTCAACCTTATCACAAAACAAAATTTTGCTTCATTCGGTCCGCATCAACCATCTCGCCGCTTACCACCAAGGTCCTGTACAAATAACAACAAAATGAGTCTAGTGTGTTTCTCATCCCCTCATGATCTGCTTCGGCCTCCCCCACCATCATCACTCATAAAAACTGACAAATTTCTTCATTTAGTCCGCATCAACCATCTCGTCGATTACCACCATGGTCATGTGTAGATAACAACAAAATAAGTGAAAAATGTTTCCTCATCCCCTCATGATTTGCTTCAACCCTCACACCATCACCACTCATCCTCTCGTCATGATAAATATGCTTCAAACCCCATCGCCATCATCCCTCAACCTATGAGAACCATAATATCTTCTTAAGTCAACCCACATCTAAAGCATCTCGTTGATCCTCTTGCCATCTTGCCGATTACCGCTAAAATCCTGTACTGATAGCCAAAAAATGAGTGAAAAAAATTCCTCACCTTCTCATAATAATCTACTTTAGCCCCCACACCAACATCACTCATCTTGATCACAAAAACAGAAAACCAGCTTCCTCATGTCCATATCCACCATCTCGCTATCTTCGATTATCTCAGGATTTCCACCGATTACCGCTAAAATCTTGTATTGACAGCCAAAAAATGAGTAAAAAAATTCCTCACCTTCTCATAATACTCTGCTTCAGCCCCCACACCATCATCCCTCATCTTGATCACAAAACAAAAAAACTAGTTTCCTCGTGTCCACATCCACCATCTGGCTATCTCCAATTATCATCAACACCTTGTACATTAAAAGAGCCTTCCTACCGCAACTGCCTCCTCCATGTTAACTCATGTTGTTTGCAGTAAGAATGGTGTTGAATATGGGCTTCTAATGGACATATTCACATTATCCTTTTTCGTACACACTAAGCTTAGGCTATTTATGTAAAAAGTGAGAAGGGCAGTTGCCCTAAGTCAGTAAGTATATAAACTGACTTTGTAACCTAGTTAGTGTTTCAGTTTTTAAAGTTATAATAGACTCTTGACATTGTGTCGAACTCTCTCTCTCTCTCTTGCATACTAGTTGTTTTATTTTCTGTCTTTGCTGCCATCAAAGCTATGATCTTGCATTCATTTACGATCTTATCCTAGAAGTATGTTGATCTTGTTCCGCATTAGATGACGATATTCCCAACATAGTGCTAGTGATGGGAACAACTAACGAGGTGGCACGTAGTTCCATCTTACCTCAATGCCTGCATCTAACTTTATAGGAATAACGTAGTTCCTTCTTTTTCGATAATTTAGTGGTGTTTCCAGAACCCTGATAACTGTCATAATCACCTTTAACTGTATGTACCAATAAGTTCCAAAAAGACTTTTACCTGATCGACAATGTGAGTGTTTTCATCATTGTATAACTTGGAACACCTAGCTTTCCAAAGAACCCATAAATCCAAAGAGGAGACAATCTGCCAAACATAAGTCCCCAAGAAGAACTTGATTCCCTATAAGGAACTTGAAGTAGAATATACCTGAAAACTTCTCACATGTAAACCAAGGAAGAATGATGATAATGATAAAAAGCCACTTGCGACCTAATGTCTCACCTGCAAACCCACACATAACACATGACCGATTACTCCCCGATCCCCTTAGCAAATCACCTACTGGCAATGCATAATGAATCATCAACCACCGAAAATGCAAGATCTTATTCATGCATTCAATTGACCAAAACTGTTTCCAAAACATCAACATATGAGAAGATGAGACATTACCTTCCTCCAAATACATTTTTCCAGCAGGTATCGACTCAGTCTGCTTCAACATAACATCACTAAAGTTGAATATGTTTGTTGTCCGCCAGAATAGTAATCGACGGACAAGAGCGTAGGAATAAGAAATAATATAATATCATAACGCATGTAACAGTTCACGCAGGAAGCGTGAACAGCTAAAAAGACCCTGCGTATATAAAGGGTAGAAAACCTCTGATAGAGGGGGCATGTATTTTTTGGAATGTAAAGAAGCGTATCATAATAGAATCCTATCTTCTCTGAAAATCTATGTATAGCTACGGCTAATCTATTGTGTGTCTGGAATACCTAAGAGTGTAAGAACGTGAGTGTAACCACTGCTAAGGAGTCGGTTGTAGCCGTATCCCTTATATGCTGCTAGGTTACGAGGAACATTCCCCTACGTATTACGCATAGACACCACCATTCGTTGTTTCACAATCACTTGGAGGGCTAGGTCGAAGGACTGACCACAAACCGTGTTCCTAACCGGTAACACTTTTGGCATGCTTGGTGATCTGTGTCTTCTCATAGACGAACAATGATGAATCGATGTTTAGCCGCAGACGCCCCAGAGAACCAACACGACAAGACCGGCCAATCACAAGGTCCGTCACACGCCAGGCAGAGGAACGCGCACGGCAAAAGCCTCGCCTCAGCGACCTCAGTACTACCTGCCGTGATTACAAAGGTGATTCTTCGCTCTCCAAATACCTCGACGATACACGGGGAGCACGCTCACCACAGCAACACTGTGGTCTTTCCCGACCCGCCGTAGCCCCCGGCATGGCCTTTGCCTATCCCCGCTTTAACGGCGAAACCGACGCCGCAACCCATATTCGCATGTTCCTCAATGTCTAAAATGTGAACCGCCTGGCGCAGAGCCTTTCGGAGGGGGTAGTGCACCAGTCGAAAATGATGGAGTTCGGGTTAACATTGGAAGGGCGAGCGACATTTTGGCATTCACAAATGGATTTGCCAGCAATCACAACCTTCGATCAGCTGCAGTCCACTTTCTTGCGGTTCTTCCATCGGAGGGTTCCACAACGCGAAATCGTCGGACAATTCTATACGATTAAGCAACTGCCGACCGAGACGATCGCAGACTTCACCTTACGTTTCCAAAATTTACGACGGAAACTAGAACAGAACCCCACGGAGGATGAGGCTCGAGAGACATTTCTGACAGCATTACGCCGACCTATACGGGCAACGCTCAACAACAATAGCGTGAAAGGGGAAATGGCGGATATGGTCATTGAACGAGCATTACAGCTCGAGTTGGACGAGGAGGAGGAAAGGTTTTCTATATCCTCCTTACGACAAGCGTTACCCCAAGACGAGGAACGCCAGTTTCGTCAAGCAATCCAATGCACGATTTGCTTGAACTCGGGGCATTCCGCAGTGGAATGCAACATGCGAATCCACTGCCCAATCTATCACTCGAAGGCTCACACAGTCGACCAATGCGAATACAATATGTTGAAGAGAGCCGCTCCCTCAGTACGCAACATGGACACACAGTGTCCCCCACGCCATATTGAACAAAGGAGGCAAGAAAACCGACCACGGTATGTGGATCGCAACCCACGTGACGACCGGCACCACCAGAATTCCGAGGAAGACGAACTAGAGGATGAGGATTATCGTGGACCTTCGAGTTTGTGCTAAAGGGGGTCGGGCTATGAGAATCACCAACCGACAAACAAACATGGTGGCTTCAATGGTTATCGTGGGAAGCCGCGACAATATCGAGATCACCGGCGTTACGACGAAAGCTCGGGAGATGAGCGACACCAAGAACCACGCCGGGACCAACAGCAACGACCGCGTGCGTTCTGACAAACGAGGCCGAACCGTGAGGAGCAAGTCGCACCAGGGGATCGGCACACACCACCAGGAGCCGAGAAGGGCGAATCAAGCATCCATTGTTTTGTTTGTCAGCAGCCCGGACATTATGCCACACAATGCCTAGCACGCAAAGGCAAGGGGCCCGCCGTCAATACGATTACGGCGGAAGTGCAGCAAGTCACGACACGCCAGCAAACAAAACGGTTGATTGTGCTGCACAAGATGAGATACAACGACAAGCCCATGCATGGGTGGAAAAAGCAAACGTGACCAATACAGAGCGCATGCAGAAGGAGTCCGCGAATACGAGGGAGCGAGCGGAGGACGAAGGACTGGTCTTGGACCCCATTTGGCAGGCATTAGCAGGCTGTGAGATTATGTTAACCATGGAGAAGCTGCTGCAGCTAGTCCCATGCTTCCGCGAGACCATGGAAGAACGGGTGACGGGCATACCTGGGGTGAGCGTTGCTACAAACCTTATAGACGTTAGCGACAGACCACATGTAGTGGATCACCACAACCCGGCTATTAGATTGATATTACACGGACAAGAAATTCCTGGATGCGTAATCGATGGCGGCTCGGGCGTTAACGTAATTAGCGCGAAAACTTGTGAGCGGTTAGGCATTTTAGAATGGGAGGCTTGCCCATTCTAGCTCTGAATGGTAGATACTCGCTCAGTACGACCATTGGGGTTAATTCGCAAGATAGGCATTATTGTGGCCGGACATCGCTTTGACATCTCGGCGGTCGTCCTCGCCTTGGACGCCCCAGGGGCATACCCAGTGCTTCTGGGCAGACCATAGCTTCGGGCAGCAAATATCAAGCAGAGCTGGCAACACAAGTGTATCAGTTTCCGACACGGACGCACTAAGGTTCGAAAGGGAGATGGAAATTTCACGACGAGTCACCGCCTCCGCCCTGGAAGAAGTAAATGTGGGTACGGAGTCGGAACCCCGTTTCCTTCCTCTCCATCGCAAAGGAATTAAGGCCGGACCAGAGAACCACGATGATCGCACTACTCAAGAAATATAAAGATGTGTTCTCTTGGGCTCACGAGGACATGAAGGGGTTAGATCCCAAGTTCTATCAATATAAGATCAATTTAGCAACCGACGCAAAACCCGTCCAGCAGCGCCGCTACCGCATGAACCCAAACTACGCGACCCGCGTAAAAGAAGAAATTGACAAACTCCTGAAGGCAGGGTTCATACGGCCGGTTAAACAATCCACATGGTTAAGTCTGATAGTAGTCATTCCAAAGAAAAACGGCAAAATACGGGTATGCGTGGATTACTGAAAATTAAACGTCGTAACCATTACGGACGCATTCCCTTTAGCATTCACCGATAGCGTACTGGACTCCGTCGTAGGACATGAGATGTGCAGTTTTTTAGATGGCTTCAGTGGGTATAAGCAGGTACGCATGCATCTCGAGGACCAAGAGAAGACGGCATTTGTCACGGACTGGGGAGTGTGTGGCAGTCTTCATGATGTTCGGACTAAAGACGGCGCCGACAACATTTCAACGGACAATTACGGAGATCTTTGGGGAATATATTCCGACGTTCATGGAAGTTTTTTTAGACGACTTTGCAGTATATGGGAGAACAATAGACCATTTTACGCACTTGCAACTGTGCCTGGAACGATGCTGCACCGCACGCTTAAGCCTGAATCCCGCGAAATGTGCCTTTGGCGTGACCAGCAGGACTCTCCTAGGCCATATAGTCAGCAAGGAGGGAATAGCGGTCGATCCGAACAAGATCTCCACGATTAGACAAGCCAAAACTTCGACAAACGCGAAATCACTCAGCCGGTTTTTAGGACAAATACGGTGGCATAGTCGGATGATACGATATTTGGTGGACTTCGCCACACCGTTACATGCTGTCATGTATCGGACTCCCTTCCAATGGACCGCAACGGAGAACAAGGGCTATGAGGCACTTAAGATAATGCTCACAAAGGCCCCTGTCATACAACCACCAGTTTGGGACAAGCCATTCCACGTGTTCGTCGACGCCTCGGACATAGTCCACAAGAAGAGTACGCCATATTATCCACAGGTGAATGGGTTAGCGGAATCCACCAACAAGAAGTTGCAGACCATCTTGAAGAAAATTGTCAATGAAAATAGAAGGGACTGGGATACCAAATTACAGAGTGTGTTATGGGCGTACAGAACCAGCTACAAAATAAGCATACAGTCAACACCGTTTCGACTAGCATTTGGGCTGGAGGTTGTGATGCCGGTAGAATTTCAGATACCCAGTTTGTGGATTCACGTACGGGACCGACTATCGGAAGCTAAGTCGGAGGAGGTACGGCTCCACCAGCTACTCGAACTCGGGGAAAAACGCGTACATAGGATGGCTATGTTGGAGTAGGAACAACGACGACGTAAACCGTTTGTGGATCGACATCGGAACGCAAGGGAAAAGGATTTCGCCATCAGTCGAGTGGTGCTAGTTTTCCAAACCCACATGGGCCATATGCTAGGGAAGTTACGATTCCGCTGGAGAGGCCCATACTGGATAATTGGAGCGGAACAAGGCACGTTCCAACTAGGTACGCTGGCTAGGGAAGTAGTATGGTAAAAGGTGAATGGGTTTCGCCTTAAACCTTACCTGGGCCCTACGCCACCTAACCCATTCACTGTCAGACAGGACAAAGCCGGAGAACTTGCAGCGTAAGTGGATGGCCCCACTTGTATCATAATAGACTGTATGTAACCGTTACGAAAAAAAAAAAAAAAGAGAAGATTGCGACACTATTAAAAGGACTAAATGCATGCACAGACTCCTAGATCAAGAACACGCGGCACCACGATGGCTCACCGCCCAATGAACCCTAAGCCACAAAAAGAAGGAAATAGAAGATCTTCTACACAAAACAGAAAGCCACCTTCTAACTATCAGCGCTCCCATCGCTGCTCCCCCTCACCTTCTCCTCCATCCTATCACAGAGCTCCAGCCCACCGCAACCACCAGTCTCCTCCCCACGAACCTACTCTGGCGATGTCGATCTTCATCTCTACTGCCTTACGCCGATGGCTCGTGGAGAAACGCTTGGATGGGTAAATCCGGGTCGCAGAAGCACCCCCACACCCGGATGCCATGGACATCGCCAGAAAGCTTAACATCGACACGGTCACCAACTCTTCCATCCGGAAAAAGTTGGACCTGTCATCGCTAGGCGAAAGGCATTTCGAAATCCCTCCTGTAGAGGCGTTGCAGAGATATTTCGGGCTATATTCCTCCTCCGCAAGGCCTATAGAACGAAGCAGATCCCGGATCCCTTCTTCCGTGAAGTCGCCAAGTTCCTGTTAGAGGTCGGTTGCGTACACGTCAATGCATATGGGATGCCCAAGCAGAAGGCGGGTATCATTATTGATACCTTTGGAGGGTGTGCAGTCGATTGGGGGGTCATCACAGGGTCGACGTTAAGGGAAGGCATGCATGCGTATCAGGTAGGCAAGAAGCTCAGGCCGATCATACAATAGTACTTTACGGTGTTATTCCCACCCCGAGGCCTGTCGGCACCGCAACCCAGCTGACCCACGCCTCCACCCCGATCTGCAAAGCGCAGGTTAGCAGAGTTAGCTGCCCCAGAGTGGGAAGAGGAACCCCAACCCGCCTAGCTAGACACACGGACAACGTAGGAGGAACAACCGGCACGCTCCGCGGTAGCAGCCCTAGAGCTAGACCCCGAAACACGTCAGGATAGCCCCAGACCAAAACGGCGGAGATTGGACAGGAAAGATGGGCGGGTATTAGTCAAAGATGTCCGGGAGCCATGGCCGATCATTACGACCCAGTCCCAACGAGGGAAAGCCGTATTGACGGCGGAAAGCGAGGTTTTGGCATATCCAGATATCCCGGACACGCCCTCTTACAATTCAGAACCTCTTTTGAGCTCATGGAATTCCTGACAACGCAACAGATAAAGGCCTCACAACGAATGGCCGAGGAGCACGCGGAGCGCCAGATGATCGAGCGCGCCTTAACACAAACGGCGGAGAGCGACAATGACGACCAGCTAGCCAGGGTCGACCGACAGAGAAACGCCGATGTACGCCGAGTGGGGATGGAGCTACCCCCATTAAACACGGCCCTAGTCAAAGTCCATAGGGAACTGGCAAAGGTCAGCACGGGCGCCAAGGAGATGGCCATTAAAAATAAGAATGTCTGGAAGAAGGTGAAAATGACCCAAGCCGAGCTGTAAAGAGCCAACGAACGCATCGTAGAGTTGAAATCTAACGTGACTACGGCGCAACAGGCAACTCTGCCACCAAACCACGCCATTGACGCTTTGAAGGAAGAAATTGAGGCTCAGACCGCCATCGCCTCAAGCAAAAAGGCTCGTGCAACTAGCGGAATCAGAAATTGACCGCCTTCGAGCTGAACTGCGCCAATCCTCAAACAAAGAAAAGGAGATCCAGGCTAACGGCCGGAAGGCAGTAAAAACCCTTGAAGAGAAACTCGCTGCGGAGGTAGCACAGCACATCCGGACAAAAGACGAAAACGCCCAATTACGGGATGAAGCGCAAAAATCGGAGGCGGCAATCGCGGGACTCCGGACCTTATTGGATGAAAAGAAGGTATGGTTCGAAGAGCAGCTGGTGGTCGAACAGGAAAGAAGGCATCAACTCGAAATCCACCTAAACAATGAAATGGGGAAACTAGAAGAACACCATGCAAAGGAATCCCAATTGTGGGTGGGCCTGAAGACCACGTACGAAGAAGCGGCGGCGGTTAGGCAGCAAGAAATTGCAAACCTCAAGAAGTCGGTAGAGGACGCACACAACCGTTGCTAGGCCATCACAGACAACGTGTATATCCTTCTACAAACAAATCGGGAGAGGTTTACAATGCAATTGAAAACGGCGCTAGACAAAGGATGGATGGCGTGGGCAACCCAAGTAGCGGAATTGCACGCGTATCGTGCGGACTGGGAGAACCGGCGAAAAGACCTAGCGCAAGACTATCGTGCGCTAGCAGACCAACATTCCGAAGAACTCGCGCAACTCTTAGATGATTTTGGTGAAAGCCAAGAGGAGCTATTTCACCAGATCACACAAACCGGCAGCATGCAAACAAATGAGGAATCCATCGCAATGCCAATTCCGGGCACGACCGAAGAAGAGGAACCTCAGGCCAGATCACCAGAAATTACAACGACGGTGAACAGCACGGACCGACGAGCGGAGTTCCCCACAATACCAGACAGCGAAACCGCTACCCAAGAGGAGCCCCATCCGCAAGAGCCCATGCTATCGGTGAACCACATGGAGAACGTTGCGGGCCAGGCGGAATCGCAACCCCACTCCCCGGAGCGTACAACAACGACCGACACCACGGAGGAAGTGACGATTGAGACAGAGCCGCGGTCGACCGCAAGCATGATGACAGCTGAGCCCAACCCACTAGCTCAAGAAGAGCCCATTGTACCCTCACCGCCCACACAGGACAACCACGACACCAGGAGAAGCCATTCCGACCAAACAGGGGAACCACACCACGATGCACCTACGGGCCCTACGTCGCCTCCGGACGCGGACACCGTAGCAGAGCCAAACATCCAGGCCATTTTGGAAGAAGATTAACGGGATGGGTCCGACGTGCCAGGGCACTGTCCCACATGCGTGCCAGGTGTCATCCGCCGGAATAGTAACCGACGGACAAGAGCGTAGGAATAAGAAATAATATAAGATCATAACACATGTAACGGTTCACGCAGGAAGCATGAATGACTAAAAAGACCTTGCGTATATAAAGGGCAGAAAACCTCTGATAGAGGGGGCGTGTATTTTTTGGAATGTAAAGAAGCGTATCGTAATAGAATCCTATCTTCTCTAAAAATCTGTGTATAGCTACGGCTAATCTACTGTGTGTCTGGAATACCTAAGAGTGTAAGAACGTGAGTGTAACCACTGCTAAGGAGTTGGTTGTAGCCATCTCCCTTATACGCTACTAGGTTACGGGGAACATTCCCCTACGTATTACGCATAGACGCCACCATTCGTTGTTTCACAATCACTTGGAGGTCTAGGTCGAAGGACTAACCGTAGACCGTGTTCCTAACCGGTAACAATGTTGTGGTTGCACTAGTGGCAAAATAAGGAATTTGCATCAAAGTGATACTTGAAGAATTAAAATTATTCAAAATACCAACATTGGAGTTGACTTGTGATAATAAATCTTGTATAAATCTAAGGTAAAATCCAAAGATGGGTGACAATATTCGACATGTCTCCTTCAAGAATGATTTCTTACGAGACCTAATCAAGGATAAAAAGATACAAATTAAAGTTCACACCATCACCCTCGATGTGGGTCGACTTTCTTACAAAGCTAGTTTCAAGTCAAAAGCACATATTGTGTTGCAAGAAGATAGGGGTTCTAAATTTTTCTAAAGTCAAAGAAAAGAACATGATGATTTGATTATTTCATTAGTGGGGACTATTGAAATAAACAATAATAAAGCATTTTTGGCGAAGAAAAAGAATAAACACGTTCGTGTTCGGAAGTGGAAGGATTGCGCTATCGTTATGTTTTCGACACATAGTGCAAAACCACCCTCAAAAGAGAATAAAATAGTAATTCAAATAAACTAATGTTGTGAAGTCAAATATTATAATAAATGAAAGGATAAAAAGTTAGAGGCGGTTTTTCAAAAGTAGAAAAAGGAGAAAAAAGTAGGAAAAAAAGCTAGGCGTGCATATGAGGAGTAAGGTAGAGAAAAAAGCTCATAATTTCCTCATCCAATGTCCAAATTAGAAAAGAAAAGATTCATAAGAAAGCTAACATGAAGCGCTTTCCAAATATATCTTGCATGTCAATTTGAGCTTACAAAAGAGAAATAGGAATAGAAGTAAAAAACGACTCATATAGACAAGTTTTTTTTAGGAGAAAAGAAAAGCAAGCCATAGAAAACCTATAAATAAGAGCTATTCTTAAGAAGAAGGGGGAGATGGATGGGGGGATTGCAAGAAGAAAAGATTTATATGTTTCCTCTCTCATACTCTTATACCCTAAAAGGGAATTAGATTGATCAATTGAATAAGAAAATATTACATGTTTCCTCTCTCATACTCTCTTTCTTTAAAATTTCCTTATGTATAACTAAAATTAAGTGTTATTCATACTTGCTTACTCGAAGCGTTCTTACTCATAAGCATAATTAAGTATTATTCAATCTTGCATCTCGCAATCTTTACTCAAAGATTTTCTTGTGCATAACTATATTCAATATTAATCAATCTCTCATATTATCTTACTCTTATTCGAAGGAAATATCTCGTCTTAAAACTGCATAAATCATTTAGCCATAAATCCTTCCGGTCTAGAACCTCGGTGGTTCCGCCTCACGATCCGCACTTACTAGCAAATTTTCACGAGAGCGCACAATTGGAAGGATAAGGAGTATTCTGTTCGATTTCAAGATTTTTTTAACCATCTCACAAAACATGTGATACCTGTATCACATGTGCTCAAAAACTAAATGTAAAAGCTTAAAATCTCACCATTTCATAAAATTCAAAATTCACAAATTTACGCCATGTTTTTTATAACAAACAATATGCATAAGGAGTGATTGATTTAAAAACAATTAAGCTTTATATCATTTGAGTTCTTACAAGCTTATATTTTTAACTGTTCATGCCAAAAATACAATCAAGATTTATTCCTCTTATAAGAATCACTACTATAGAGCCTAGTATACAATGGCGACTCATCCTCCTCCTCATCAGATGTACCAATCAAAGCATTGTTGACATCTAAAACCAAATGTTGTGACTCCAAATCATGTGTAGAAGATCTGGTCTACCTTCGATTTGAGAAGCCTTGTAGACTTGGCAATTTCTCTTTTATTATGTCTATTGTAGACTTCCTTAAAGGTCCAACTTTTGTTAATGTAGAGTTGTACACAATGATATCCACCTCTTGTGTCAAGGGTCGATGTGTTACGAATATTTCTTTTCTACTTCCCATTTCCCCTTGACATTCGGAATTCCATCATCTCCAATGTATACTTGCTTGTAAATGCATTCTTGCTTTTAGTGTTGTACCAATGAACTTGTAGACTTTATCTGATTTTGGTTTTCATGCATCACCACGTCCAATACTTTACCAATCCAGAATTGGTGCCCTAGGTCATTATCATCTGTAGGCGTGGCAATTAACATCCCAACCTTCATTTCTTGCAAGTTTCCTTGCCAACGGGCTTCTGTTGTTTTTGTCATCCTCAGTCCCAAATAAATGTCTCTCTGTTGTGGATGGAGAAAATTGTCAAGATCCACATTCGGTGCATGAGGTGGTGTTTGAGAACTAGACGAGTCTTGTATGGACCACATAAATGGTATTTGCAAGGACCAAATACTAGTGAAGGAATGATCAATAATTTCTTTTTTGATCAATAAAGAACACGTCCCACCATGAGGTATCTTGTGGTCCAACATACTTCTTTGCATTTTGAATGTGCTTCCTTTTTGTCTTGTAAGGCTTGCGTCTAGAAGTTCCTTTGTTCATCTACCAACCCATTGTGCATTTCCTTTTTACTGTCAATCAACATTTGTTTTGCACCATAAACGGTAGTAGATGGCATATGAAGCAAGAACTGACAACCACCTTCTAGCCCCCATTGTGGGGAAGATGAATATTTCTTTGCATGCAACAACGTTGTCGTAGTGTATTTCGTACACTACGTGAAAAAGTAAAAATAATATAACCGATTTAATTACATATAAATAAATAAAATAAGAATATCAAAATATTTATCACGTGCATAAGGCAAGATTTGAACCCTATACCTCCACATAGCCAAACCTCAACTTTACCATTACGCTACCTTATCTTTAGAGTTCTACAAATAGATTTAATAACTATAACTCCTTTATTTGCGCCTACCTTTATTAAAAGGTAAATCATGCATTTTTAGAGTGCGTGAATATTTTATAGAAAAACGCAAGCAACTAAAAAGTGACTCATGCACATCTAGCGTGCATGAGCACTATATTTAGCAAATAAAAGCAAGGATTAGAAAAGCATCACATGCACATTTAGTGTGCATGAACATATTAGAAAAAAGCATGTAGCTATGCTTAGTCTCTCCCATCACTATATAAGGATGGGGAGCACATTGTAGTTTTTGTTGATTATTTTTCTATAATGATCAATCAATCTAAAATATTCGTGGGATTCACGAATTTGCTAAAATAATTCTCTCTTACTACCTAAATATTGACTCAATATACTAAACTCATGGGATTCACAAGATTCTTATCTTATAACTCTTTATACCTATTCTTTACTAACCTTATTTGTATTTTTCTTTCTCCTAGTCCAAAACCTCAGTGGTTCCCACCCGACTCACGCAATGATCCGAAGCCGAAAGGCACGACAACGTTGTCGCGGTAATCCGCGGCTTGCGGGTTGGCTCGGGTGGGACCACCGGGGTCTTGGACCAAGGAGCCTAAGGACGAGCGGCTACTAAGCTTGTAGTGGCCTATCCGGCCTGGTTATCGGGATCTGTTTAGTCAGCACACAGGCTCATAGAACCGTATCTTATCCAACCTTGTCCTCGGATTCCGGCATAGGAGCACACGGGCTCTTGGGCACGAATGGGTAAGCGCAGAACAAAGGAGGGAAAGACGACAACTTTCCAGTTACAAAGATAAGGAGTTGATTATTAACACAAAGGGCAGAACAAAAGACATCAATTAAAGACAGAGAAAGAATACAGAGAGATGGCCTCGGGCGAGTTAGCAAAGCTTCGAGCTCTAAATACACACACAGACTAGTGAGCCTCTGGTCGGGAGCACACGGGTTTCCTACGCGACTAGAGGCCTCACCCTACTTAGTTAAATGCACAGAGCAGAAAACCTACAACACTTCACTGCCCAATCCGGCAGCACCTTCCCCTCCAAATCGAGTGATCCCCAAAACAATTTCCCTCCCCTCCTTTTATAGCTCCAGGAGGGTACATCAATAGTTAAGACAATCATTTCTGTCAAAGATTTTCCCACGATTTTCTGCCATCAATTCCTATCATTCCCTTCTACTTAGTCGGTCACCTCTGCATTTTTCCATGCATAACCGGAGATTGTCGAGATGTTCTCCTTTCTTGCTATACACCGCAAAGTCATCTAAGAACACATGCATAAACGTTGGGATAAACTCCCTGAAAATGTGCATGATGATTCGTTGGAATGTTGTCGGTGCCGTCTTTAGCCCAAACATCATCACGACCGCTACAAAGACTCCCCATTTAGTTATGAACGTTGTTTTCTCCTGGTCGTCCGGGTGCATCCTAATTTGGTTATACCCGTTGAATCCATCGAGGAAACTATACATCTTGTGACCCGCCACCGCATCCAAGACTCCATCCGTGAATGGAAGCGGAAATCCATCGGTGACAGTGGCCGCGTTTAATTTCCGGTAATCTACACAGACCCGGATTTTTCTGTTTTTCTTGGGTACAACCACAATCGAGCTTAACCAGGTAGCCTTCTTTACCGGCCAGATGAAACCGATCTCCTCCTTTACTTTAGCCGCATAATTCGGATTCATCCGGTAATGTCTCTGTGCTACCGGTTTCGCATCCTTGCTCAAATGGATTTGGTGCTGATATAATTGCGGGTCCAATCCCCGCATGTCCTCATATGACCACACAAATACATCCTAGAATTCTTTCAATAATGTTACCATTGCTGATTTCTCCTCTGGTAGCATTTCTTTGGCCACATGTACCGGTCTTGTTTCTTCCCTAGTTCCTAAATTCACTTCTTCCAACTGTGATGCTTTCACGTGTTGTGATACCGCCATCTCTCGCTCTAGGGCTTCTTGTGCTTGACGCAGTTCCCGAATTGAGTCCTGATCCGGCTTCTCACTAGCATCATCTGGGTGAACGATATATGGGGAGACCACTTCGGCAACGTCTACTTCAAACACCGGAACTATCTTAGGGTTCTCCTCAAGGTATTGATCTACTTCTTCATCTTCAAGCCCTTCCAGCATGTTCATGCTTTCGGCATACAACGGTGTTACTTCCCTGCTTGGGCTTGCTTAGGGTTTTGTTGGTACTCTCACCTTAGTTTTCCCTCTTTGAAGCGTAATATTGTTCTTCTGCCAGTTTTGTTTAATATGAGTAGTTCGTAACCATGGTCGTCCTAGCAACAACAGATATGCTCTTTGCGCGTTCAACTGGAGGACCACCGCGGAAATCCAGAATGCATGGCCTCTGATTGTCACTTCCAAGTGTCCGCCATCTGGAGCCAGAACTAGCATGGTTCCCATTCCTGGATTCCTAGAGTGTCGCATATTCGTAGGCTTATTACATTTACTCCCGATCCACCATCGACAATTGTCCCCGGTACTTCTCGTTCTTTGATGATGGCGGTGATTGATGGACTGCTCGTGTCGACCACTGCCGGTCCCTCTTCTAGATTTGAGAAGAACGTCAGAGCCGGTGCGGAGCTTGGTGGGGTCAATGCTGATTTTAACCCTCGGTGAATCAAGGCACTAATTGCAGCAACCGACCTAGTGGTAGCATGATCTAGCATTCCCGTAGTGCCTGCCATGTGGGGTTCTCCTACTGCATCATCTCTATAGGTTCCTCCGATGTTTTCCTTTGCTCTTGTAGTTCGGTGACATTCCGTTCATTCACTTTTTCAATCCATTATGTGGCTTGTTTTCGGATCGTTTCTTGAGCCTCCCATTTGGCCATCTTTCCCTTCGACCGGGTAGTGACTTGCTAGATGTCAGCCAGCTCTGCGACCACCATGGTGACTGCCCGTCGTTTTTCGTTAGTCTTCACTGGAAATTGATTGTTGTAGTGCCCATCCTGCCGGCAATAGTAGCAATACACTTTCCGTGTATTGTTAGACTCTGCTTTTGGCGCGTTACCCGGCTGAAAACCAAATACTGCCCGATTGGGCTTCTCTATCCTTCATTGTTCCGATTGAGCGCTAGTTAGGCTTCTATCCGGCTCCCATTGGTAATCCTTCACCAGATCTTGACGCTCCTCTTTTCGAACGTTCCGTTTTTTATTATAGCGTTGGGTGTTCCGATATCCTTGTCAGCGCCGATCATCATAATCTCCCCGTTGATCCTCTCTTCTCCTATTGTAGCCGGGGGAGTAATCTCGATCATAACGATCATCGTTATAGTCCCGACTTCGATCATTCCGGTGCCGGTCATAAGCGTCCTGTTTATTGTTGTATCGAACATCTTGTATCGGTCTGTAGCGATCGTCTCGCTGAAATCGTTCTTCTTCATCCTCTCGGTCATTCTAGGTTTCGATGTGTTGGACTAGTGCAGCTTGCCGATTTAGCAGGTTGTATTCACAACGGTCCATTCTATGTGACCGGGAATGCCATAGCATGCACTACGATCTCATCGTGCACTCTATTGTTGAGTGCACAGGATTAAGGAAAGTCGTGCATTGGACTACCTGGCCAAAGTGTAGGTCCTCTTCGGTAGGGAGTGTTCTTTGGAGTGCTCCCATCGTCAACCATGAACTATTTTTGTCCATCTCCATGACCCGGTCAATGACCTGGTCTATTGTGCTGGTCCGAAAATCTATGACCGCACACACGGTTCGGAGGGGTTCCCGGAGCGCTGCCAAAAATACCGATTTTGCTTCTTCTTCTGGCGATGCTCTGGTAAGTTGGCTATGTAGGGTGACCTTCCGGAACACTTCACCAAAGGGTGGTATGGTAAGGAATGGAAAGACCGTAACACAAAACCGTCCCTCTCCGATTGTTATCTGGATCGATTAGTTACACGTGTAGAATAAACATCATTAAGCACAGAACGGAAATAATAGGATAGACACGATATGAAAATAACAACACTTCTCTATTAATTATTCATTCCTAATTACGTCATATCCGGATCCTTTTATAGGTATCCGGTTGTGTTACAAACCGATGCCAACCGGCAATTGGCTACGAACCGGTTCGGATCCGGATCAGCATACCGATTCCGGGTCTGTCCGTTTGATCTTATAATTATAATAATTAATTCTTATTACAACTCCCTTTATTCGAAAAATGGCTCCCCTTTCATACTTTAGCCTTGTGTTACAAACCGGTGCCAACCGGCAACCGGCTACGAACCGGTCCAGATTCGGATCGGCATACCAATTCCGGGTTCGTCCGTTCGATCTTATAATTATAATAATTAATTCTTATTACAACTCCCTTTATCCCAAAACCGGCTCCCCTTTCATACTTTAGCCTAACCGGCCAACAAGCGGAATCGCTGGGGTCCTAGACTGGAAGGATTCGAAGTTTGCACTAGCTTTAGCGAGAAAGGATTTAAGATAGATTGAGAGAGATTGATATGGAGAGAGAGAGAGAGAGATTGAGATTAAACCCTTGACTTTAGATTTGAGAGATAAGATACATCACCATTAGGATAACTTATTATTATTATTATTAATTTCTTCCCCAATTTCTTCATTAGTTGTTAACTCTTCGGGCCGGACAATGGCCTAACACAGGGTGTCTAAGTGAGACACTTCACCAAAGGGTGTTACGGCAACCGGATTAGACTTCAACGCTTAATCCGACTTAGTTAAGTTACTTATTAGGATCGTCTTTCATAACACGCGTAAGATATAACAATTAAGACAGAACGGCAATTAACACAGAGAGATAACAACGCTTAAGCTTTCATTAATTAACCGCTAACTATTACATTGTATCCGGCCTTTAAATAGGTTTCCGATCTGTATTACAAAACGGTGCCATCCACACCTGTTCGGGATCGGTCCGGATCCGGAACGGCATACCGATTCCGGTCCGTCCGTCCACACTCATAACTTAATTACAACCACATTCCTACTACTTAATTAGCTCTCTGTTTCCCACTCTGGACTCCTTTGCCGGCCGGTAACACATGGCATGCCCGTGGGACAGTACCTTGTACGTCGAATCCACAACCGACCCTTGCTATTCTTCGTCCAAAATGTCCAGAATGCTTTGTTTGAGAGGCTCCAATGGTTCATCTGGAAGTTGTTGTTGTTGTTGTTGCTGTTGCTGCTCTGTTGATGTCTGCTGCGATGGGTCCGTTGGTGGTTGCTGCGGCTGCTCCTCCGTTTATGGCTCTAACCCCGGCGTCTCCGTCGTTGCTCCCTGCGTCGTAGTGCTCTCTGGTTGACTGGTTCCCGGCTAGCCCTCAGCCGGCGACGGTTCCTCATCACTAAGGTTAACCGTTGTCGCTTCCCGTGCTTTTTCTTCCCGTACCCGAGACCGCTCGTAGCTTTCAAACTGGATTTGAGCGTCCAGCCTATCATCGTTCAGCTGAGCTACGAGCTGCCTGACCTGCGCCAGCTGTTCATCTACCAGGACTTGGAAGTCGTCGGCCAGCTCGTCCCGTATGGCGGTGAAGTCCTCGGAAGTCAATGTATAACAGTCATCTCCTTCCTTCCTCCGGTTTGCTACATCCGCCCGTAGCAACTAGAGTTCCGCCGCGTTTTGTGCCCACTTTGTCCACCATTTTACGGAGCTTTCATCAATCAAGTGTTTCGTCTGATTCAGCCATGCCCGGAGGATGGACTGAATCCGGCTCGTTCCCAATTGCGATTTGGTTTCCGCCGCTTGCCGTTCCTCCTTCAGTTGTTTGATGATTTTGACGTTGTCCTCCGCCTGCGCCTTGTAATGCGTCAATTGCCTTTGATATGTACTTTGTAATTTCTGCAATACTGTTGACGCTCTCTCTTTGTCTTCCTGCTGTTGCCTCTGGAGCTCCATCCGGACCTTCTCCGCCTCTTCCAAGCGTCTTGTATTTTCCGCCCGTTCGTCGGCGATCGCCGTCGCGGCCCGATCAACTGCCTGTTGAAGCTCGGCCATCCGTTCTTTATGCTCCGTTTCCAGCCGTTTGTAGTCCCGGTGCAGGTGCTCAAAATCATCCGCCTATTGCTTAAGCCGTGCGTTGATCTGACGACGGGCCTAGTCCTCGCGGTCCTTCTGCTGGCGGAGCTCTTCCTTTAGCCGTTCAATCTCTGTTTCCGCCGTTTTCCGCAGCTTGTCCTTTTCCTGCAGCACTTTGTCTTTCTCCTCCTTTAGCCGGTCGTACGCTTGATGGCCTTTCCGGAGGCTCTCCTCTGCCCGGCGGAGGTTCTCAACAGTCTTCTTTAATTCGGCTTTGGCCGCCGTCTTCAATTCTCGTTCACGGCTCCTTAGCGCTTCTTGTGCGGCAAGTTCCTCTCTCAATTCCGCAAGCTCCCGAGCTTGCGCCGCATCTCTCGCCAGAACGGTTTCCGTTGTCGGGATCTTATTGCTATGTACAGGTCGTTCCGTTTCTTTATTCTGTACACTTACCGGAGTCACCGGTGATTGGATCCGTATTTTGGCCATCTCTGTCGTGACCTGATCCAAAACTTTTTCAAGGCACCGGATTCTGGACGGGGCCGTCTCTAGTTGTTCGGTTGTGACGAGCAACCGTTCGCTTTACGGTCTTTCTTCCGCCTCTATATACCCCACTGCTCCGGCTATCTGTTTGCCTATCCACCGGAGCCACAGGCTACCGATGCCTTGTTGTGCTTGCACGGAGGTTTGATAGATGGGCTCACTTGTAGAGGGGTGGTCCCGCCTGGTTGCGCCGAGTTGCAGTTCCTTTTCTGCCCGTGGACCATCCTGCTGTCCTGGTTCCCCTTGCGCTTCTTCTTGGCTGACCGAGGGAGGCTGTAGTGACCTTTCCGGCTCTAGCGGGATGGGACTTGCCGGTGTTGCTGGTGGTGCCGAGGCTTCTGTTTTTGGTGCCATCTGCACCGGTTCCGGTTCCTTCCTTGGCGTGGGAGTCTCAGTCTGGGGAGCCAGTGTTCCCTCCGTCTGAGGGTCCGAACATTTCCCGGCTGTCTCAACGGTCCTTGCCGACGACCGTCGCTGGAGGTGATCCGTAGGCTCCTCCTCTATTTCCTCCTCCAGAGCTCCGGCATTGAGTTTTGCCGCCAAGGGGTCCACTTCTCGATTCACTGGTTGGCAGAGTGTGACCTTTACGGGCCGTGCCGGTGGTTCCTCCTGCGCCTCCGTTGGGCGCTTCCGGCTTCCGCTTCCTGTTGCCGCCTGTTCTGCATCCACTGCCTTTCCCTTACTGGCCTTAGAGGCCAACAACTGTTGCCGTTTGGAAGCCGTCCTTGGTGTGCCGTCCGGCACTCTTCCTCGCTTCTTGGGCTGGACGGTCTGAACGGGTGGCACCAGCAAGGTGAGCCACTGCGTTACGGCGTGCCATATCCTTCGTTCGTCTCGGCCTTCTTTGCCGTCTTTGCCTCTGACGATCTCGATCGCCGCACACAACCCGTCTGCAATCAATACCGGCCAATCCACCTTGATCCCTTCATAGGTGGCAATGATCATCCCTGCCCGGTTCTGCGGCATGACAGGGGGTCTAGGGTATACGTGGCCGTATTCATGGAGCACACGAGCAATTTTGCGGAACAGCATATCTCCGCCGCCCTGTGTCCGGTAGCCCTTGCTGGCTAGAGAGTACCCACCAAAATACCTGATTAGTTGCTTTGGGGTTGGATTGTCGATCGTGAGTATGCCTCCCTCCGGAAGGCCTGTTAACGCTTGAATCGCCTCTGCCGTTATGACCTCTGTATCGATTTCCTTGATCACTTTGTCGGCTTCTTTGTGTGGCGGTACTTCCATCATCATCAAGAAGCCCTCGGGCCCGTGTTGCTTCAGCCATGTCTTGGCGGCTTCCGACAGCGTTTGCGGGTCCATCTCTGTGTCGGGGTCGGATTGCGGTGACGAGGATGGATGGTGATGAGAGCGGGGTTGAGAAAGAGAAAGTTCAGAAGGCGGGGGTTCTCTGTGCGCAAGTTCTCGTCTGATGATCTTGCAGCGTTTCAGTGCTTCTGTGCTCTTGGGTTCGCGAAAGTAGAGGGTCTCTACGCGCAATAGTTTTTTTCTGTGCATTCTTGCGCCTTTTTCGAGTTTGTGCATGTCGCGTACTTAAAATAGCATTATGTCCTGTGGTGGCGCCTTAAATGCCCACTACGTACCTTTTCGCTCCACGCTCTTTCATCCATTCATTCCTCGCTTTTGCATGACCTTTTTTTTTTTTTTTCAGTTATTATTATTATTAGTGTGACGTCACATGTCCGTTGGTACTCCCGGACCCTTACCGGCCTCATTCTCTCCGGTTCCCGGCTTGCCGTCTCTGCCGTCTTGGTGGTTGTCGTCGGTCCTTTGCTCAAACGGGTTCTTAGGCATCGGTCCTCTATATGCCTTTAACCGGAATCCGTTGACCCATTTGCCCAGCACTTCGCCGGCAAGTGTCCCCAACTGGTAGGACCCATTATACTCCCGTGTTAGCCAATATGGTCCGGTCCATCTAAACCTTAGTTTACCCGGCATCTTGCCCATCCGGGTTTGGAATACTAACACTGGTTTGCCGATTGCGAACATTTTTTCGTTACCTTTCCTGTGCCGGTTGACGAATGCTTTCCGTCGTCGTTGCTCCAATTCTAAATGTAGGATGCTGGCCAACCGTTGTTCCTCCAGCTCACATAGCGTTGTCAACCTTATTGTCTCCGACTCCTTCTCGTTCAGCCGTTCTCGTAGCTGGATCCATAAGCTAGGTATTTGAAATTCTACCGGCATGACCGCCTCGAGTTCGAACGCCAACCGGAACGGTGTTGTTCGGATGCTTGTTTTGTATGCCGTCCAGTATGCCCAAAGCGCGCTATG
Source organism: Azolla caroliniana (assembly GCF_043228905.1). Classification (NCBI taxonomy): domain Eukaryota; kingdom Viridiplantae; phylum Streptophyta; class Polypodiopsida; order Salviniales; family Salviniaceae; genus Azolla; species Azolla caroliniana. The sequence goes on from NW_028230436.1 coordinate 16,401,549, forward strand.
TAGCTTTGTGTCTCAATCCGTCCGGTTCTCGTTGACGATCTTCCGAAGGATGTTCTGGAGCGTCTTGTTTGTTGATTCCGCTAATCCGTTTGCCTGTGGATAGTAAGGTGTGCTTCGTTTGTGGACCACGGCATAGAAGGTCGTTAGGCTTTCCACTACTTGTCCGAGAAAGTGCCCCCCTTGGTCACTTATCAATTCAATGGGGCATCCGTAACGGCACCAGATGTACTCATATAGAAACTTTGCCGTTGACGCAATGGTGTTATCCCGTAAAGCTTTGGCCTCCACCCATTTCATGCAGTAATCCATAGCAACGATAACGTACCGATTACCCGTTCTCATTGTCGGTGGCTTGAACGGTCCTACAAAGTCCAACCCCCACTTTTGGAATGGCTCGAGTGGTAGTACCGGTTGGTGTGGCATACGAGCCTACTCCGTTGGCTGGCCCATTTTTTGGCATAGGTCACATTCTTTTGCGTACCGTACCGCATCTCTTAATGTCGTTGGCCACCATAGGCCACTTTGCCATATTTTTCTGGCTGTCGTATCTCCGGCATAGTGACCTCCGGCAACTCCGTAGTGGGCTTCCCTCAGTATCAGTTCCTTTTCATCGCTGCGTACCGCCCGTCTCCATATGCCGTCAGCGCCCTTGTGGTACAATGTATCTTGCAGTAAGTAGAAATGTCGGCTTTGTACCGCCAGGCGTTTCCGTTCGTCCCGGTTCAGCTCTTCCGGAGGCAGTCCTGTGCTCAGAAACTGGTGCATATTTGTGAGCCACTTGTCTTCCTGGGCCACTGTCTCATCTGTTGCCGTCTCCGTAGTGACTCGAAACAGCTCCACATCCGGAAACTCATCCGGTACTCCGTCACCCGTCTCTCCGGACTCCAATCGGCTTAAGTAATCCGCTACGGCATGCTGTATACCGGGTCGGTGGAATATTTCAAACTCGAACTCCTGTAACAATAAGGTCCACCGGGCCAATTTGCCGGTGAGTGACGCCTTGGACACCAGGTAAAGGAGTGCCGAATGATCTACATGGAAGGAAAACTTCCTTCCCAATAAATAGTGCCAAAACTTTGTCACACTGTAGATCATTCCTAGAGCTTCCCATTCCGTAGTAGAGTAGTTCCGTTCTGCTTGGGATAGCTTCCGGCTGGCATAGTACACTGGCCGGTACCACTTTGGTTCCGTAAGCTGCATCAGTACGCTTCCGATTGCGATGTCGGAGGCGTCCACGAACACGTGAAATTCCTTACTCCAATCTGGAGGTTGTACTACCGGTGCCTGCGACAATAGTACCTTGAGGGCCTTATACGCCCTATCCTTAGTATCGGTCCACTGGAATGGTGTCCGATGTACGGCGGCATGCAACGATGTAGCCAGGTCGGCCAAGTATCGGAGCATCCGGCTGTGCCACCGGATCTGGCCTAAGAACCGGCTTAATGCCTTTGCCGTTGTCGGCGCCAGTGCTTCTAATATGGCTTTCACTTTGTCCGGGTCGACTGCAATACCTTCCTGGCTCACGATATGTCCTAATAAAGTTCCACTGGACACGCCAAATACACACTTTGCCGGATTCAAGCTTAGCCGATACGCTCTACACTTTTCTAGACAAAGACGGAGGTGCTGAAAATGGTCCTCCTCCCGGCTATAGACGATGAAATCGTCAAGGAAAACCTGCATAAAAGCCGGTATATATTCACCAAAGATTTCCATGATGATTCGTTGAAACATTGCCGGTGCCGTTTTGAGTCCGAACATCATTACCACGGCCACAAACACCCCCCATTCGGTGACGAATGCCGTTTTCTCTTGGTCGTCGGGGTGCATCCGGATCTGATTATACCTGCTGAATCCGTCTAGGAAGCTATAGACCTCATGGCCGGCGACGGCATCCAAGACTCCATCTGTGAACGGAAGTGGAAACGCATCCGTTACCGTAGCCGCATTGAGTTTCCGGTAGTCCACGCAAACTCAGATTTTTCCGTTCTTCTTCGGTACGACTACGATCGGGCTCAGCCATGTCGCTTTCTTTACCGGACGGATAAAGCCAACTCTTAACAGTTTGTCGATTTCTTCCTTGACCTTGGCAGCATAATTGGGATTCATCCGGTACCGTCTTTGTGCCACTGGTTTTGCGTCCTTGCTCAAGTGCACTTGATGCTGGTATAACTGAGGGTCGAGTCCTCGCATGTCTTCGTATGACCAGGCGAATACGTCGCGAAATTCCGTGAGAAGTGTTATCATCGCCGTTTTGTCTCCGGACTTCATCTCCTTGGCGATGTGCACCGGTTTTGCTTCGTCCGTGGTGCCTAAATTCACCTCTTCCAGTTGCGATGCTTTTACGCGCTGTGAAACGGCCATTTCCCGTTCCAACGCTTCCTGCACTTGCCGTAACTCTCGAATTGCGTCTTTATCCGGTTCTGCTTCCGCCTCTTCCGGTTGCGGTAAGTACGGTCTACGGCTTCGACAATGTCAATTTCGAAGAGGGGTATGATCTTCGGGTTTTCCTGCAGGTATTGAGCTTCTTCTTCGTCCACTAACCCTTCGAGCATGTTGACGCATTCCGCACACAACGGTGTACATTCCTGGCCAGTGCTCGTCCTTGGCTGTGTTGGTACCCATACCTTGGCTTTCCCTCGCCAAAAGGTAATTATATTTTTTCGCCAATTCTGTTTGATATGTGCCGTTTTCAACCATGGCCGCCCCAGCAATAGTGGGTATGCGTCTTGTGCCTGTAATTGTAGCACTACGGCCGAGATGTGAAATGTATGCCCGCCGACGGTGACTTCTAATTTCCGTATTAATCCTGTCGGCCGCACTGAGCTTGTATCGGCCATCCGCAACCAGAACGAACACGGCTCCCACTCGTGGATTCCTAGGTCATCACACGTCCGGAGGCTTATTACATTTACCCCAGAGCCTCTGTCTATAACTGTGCCGGGGAGTTCTTTCCCTTTTACAATGGCAGTGATTACCGGACTGCTAGTGTCTACCACTGTTGGTCCCTCCTCCGGATTCGTCGTCATGGCCGTCTTCAGTCCTTCCGTGAATCTAGGCACAAGTTGTAGGAGTCTTCCTAGTGGTAACGTAATCTGGCATTCTTGCAACGCCTGCCATGTCTCGTTCTCGGAGTGACTACCGCCGGCAAGCCCTGCGGTGTTCTCCTTTTGCTGTTGTAAGTCTGTGACATTCTGCTCGTTTGCTTTCTTTACCCATTCCGTTGCTTGTTTGCGGATGGTCTCCTGTGTCTCCCATTCTTTGGCCATGCCCTTCGACCTTGTGGTCACCTGCTGCAGGTCTGCCACCTCAGGGACTACCATATTTACCGCCGGTCGTTTTTCATAGCTCTTCACCGGGCATTGGTTACTATAATGGCCTTCTTGTCGGCAGTAGTAGCAGTAGGCTTTCCGGGCATTGCTAGATTCGGCCTTGTCTGTTGTACCCGGGGCAGGTCCTACGGTACGCGCGGGGTTTTGTACCGGTTGGTTACTTGGAGCGCCTTGTTCCGGATCCCGGGGGTAGCCGCCTTTTTTAAAAAGCCATTTTTTGTTAAAGCTCTTCTTATTACGGTACTCTTGACGGGGTTGCCGTATTCCTCCCGTTATATCTGCCGTATTCCTCCCGTTGCTGACGATACCTGGGGGAGTGCTCCCGGTCATACTGTTCGTATCGTCTATTGTAATCCTGGTACCGATCATGCCGGTCATAGTTATCTCGCCGATCACCGTACCAGACATCATTTTCCCGTCGCTCGCCATACTGGACATCCTGTGCCGGTCGGTCACGGTCCATTCGCCGCCAGCGTTCGTCTTCTTCCTCCCGGCTGCTGCGTGGCTCAATATGTCGGACGGGCGGTGCTTGCCGAGTCAACAGATTATACTCGCACCTATCCGTCGTATGGCTCTTGGATTGAAAGATTACACATTGCATCCTCATAGTGCATTCTAGAGCCGAGTGTCCGGAATTCAAGCAGGTTGTGCACTGTATTGCTTGCCGAAACCGGAGGTCTTCATCGGACGGTAACGCATGTTGAAGTGCGCCCAGTGTGAGCTAGGAGCTTGTCTTTTCCATCTCTTTCACCCGGTCAATGACCTGGTCGATGGTACTTGTGCGGAAATCGATTACTGTGCAAACCGTGCGTAGGGGTTCCCGGAGTGCGTTTAGGAATATCGTCCGTAATTCCTCCTCCGGGGGTGCACGGGCAAACTGACTATGCATCCGTTGAAACCGGATGACAAATTGGGGAATGCTCTCCCCTGCCTCTTGTCGGCTGGTATAAAATAAGCCTACCATTACGGTCTGGTCCACCTCCTTTTGAAAAAAATGCATGAATTTAGCTTTTAAATCTGCAAAGGTGTTGATGGTAGACGGGTCCTGCGTCCGGCGCCATCTTGCTGCCGGTCCCTCCAATGTGACGCCAAACTCTGCTATCTTAGAGCGTTCTTCTTCCTCCGGTGTCAGTCGCTGGGACACATGGTTGGCTTCCCATGTCTGTTCAAAGGCGTGCACATGAGCTTCCGCGTCCGGATCATCTCTATACTTGGAGTACTGGAACGGCATGTCGTCATCCGGTATCGGTGCGCGGGCTGGTAGTGTTGGTGCTCGTTCGGGAATTTTCTCCGGTGTCGGTGGTCTTTCCCGATTTGATTCCGATGTTGGTTGTTTCTCTTCCTTTGGTGACGGAGGCCTCTCCTCTTCGACTTCCGGTGTCGAAGGTTGTTCTTCTGCTGGTTCTGGGGGTTCCAGCGTGAGCACTTCCGGTTCCGGTTCCGGTGTCGGTAAGGTATCCGATCCTTCGTCCTCCGGTCCGCCCGGGGTTTCGTTGCTGCTACGGTAGTTCGTGTGCACGCTGTATTCCCCTTCGGAGTCCGATTCATATGCTGAAAAGGCCTCTGCTTCGCCTTCTCCGTTTGCCAACGCGTGGAGAAGGGATTCGGTTTCCCGGAGGCTGCTTAGGCTGTTGTCGTCGTTGGGTGCGATGTTTGCTGTAACCAGAGGGAGTCCTCCGCTACTCTCCGGATTACGTTGGAAAACGAGCGATCCGCTCTAATTTCCTGCGCCGCTTGCTGGAAAGCCTCGCGTCTCCTTTGCCTTTCGGCAAGGCGTCGAGTTCGATCTGTAACCAGGTCGTGCGTTGATCTAGACATCCATCCGTGCCGTTGTTCGCTGCAAAAATAGGAATCGTGGTCGCCGAAAACTATGTTAACTCTTCGGGCCGGACAATGGCCTAACACAAGGTGTCTACGTGAGACACTTCACCAAAGGGTGTTACGGCAACCGGATTAGACTTCAATGCTTAATCCGACTTAGTTAAGTTACTTATTAGGATCGTCTTTCATAACACGCGTAAGATATAACAATTAAGACAGAACGGCAATTAACACAAAGAGATAACAACGCTTAAGCTTTCATTAATTAACCGCTAACTATTACATTGTATCCGGCCTTTAAATAGGTTTCCGGTCTGTATTACAAAACGGTGCCATCCGCACCTGTTCAGGATCGGTCCGGATCCGGAACGGCATACCGATTCCAGTCCGTCCGTCCACACTCATAGCTTAATTACAACCACATTCCTACTACTTAATTACCTCTCCGTTTCCCACTCTGGACTCCTTTGCCGGCCGGTAACATTAGTCCCTACTTGTTTGATTCCTCCATTCTTTTATAGATGCCCCCATACGTATGATGCATGTGAGGGTGCAAGACATGCACATAATGCATGAAATGCATGCGATGCATGTTTGCCATGTCACTCATCCAAGCTCTCATGTATGAGATGTTACATATGAAAAGTACAATGATAAAAGTATAACTCGAAAGTCATGACTTAGCTTAGTGGTAAGTCATTTGCCTCTTATCGAGGAGATGCAAGGTTTAATTTTTACCTACACCCCGTAAACACAAAATTTTACAAAGCTTCAGTCTTGTATTTACAAATGTTTAACTGCATATTACGCCTTCAGTTGACCTCCAATGAACCGATGGAACCGTTAGATAATTTTGTTCGTTTCACACCGAAAAATCTTCAAGACACTGTGCGGCGCGATCAACCTATTCGACTGACCCGATCGATCCATCTTTCCGATCCTGTCCATCCCGACCGGTTCGATCCGCATTCGGTCCCGTTCGGTCCGGATCCGTTCGTCCGGTCCCGTTCCGGTTCCGGTTCCATCTTCATCCGTCCGGTTCTCCAAAACCATTACGAATAGTTAAGCCTCATCCATCCACCCAAATAGTTTAGCCCAAGTCACCTTGAACATTCTGTGCTCCACACAAACAAAAAGTAATAAGTTCTGGCTTTGCTTATATATTGTGGGATCCTGATTTGTCCTATCTATGTAGGATGTCTCACAGTTTTGTTTTTCTCTTCTTCTTCTCAAACATCACACTCATAACTTGACATTTAGCTGTCCATTTCAAATGTAGTAAAGTACATTCGGAAGCTCTTGAAGACATCCATCTTTTCGTACCAAGATATTAAACTAATATAAAATAGTATCTTCACTATTATTGTTTCATATTGTGTGTGAAGAACCACACTTGATTTTGTACATTCCATGCAATTTTCACAACGTTGCCGAATATTTTCACGACGTCCACCCCCACCAAACCGCACGTCCTCTAGTACATGCCAAGAAGAGAGAGTGTGAGATTTCGGCTATGGTGATTAGTACGATTCCTCTATTTTGAGCATGTCCATTCCCTTCACTCAAACCTTTGTCGACATCCACCATATCATTCGCTCATTCTTTGCTTTACAATGAACAGTTGTCATGGTCCCCTGTTCTCCTTCCGAACATAACTATTTATGCATGTTCCACCTTTGTCCTGATCGTCTCCTTGCTCAAGGCACTTTGACTCGTCACACATTTTTTCTTTATGTCTTTCTCCCCAAGCCTTTATCGGAATAATGACATTGACTACCCCATGTAGTACCTTCAAGTGCATGCCCACTTTGAGATCCTTATGCGACCATGCTCTATATTTCTCACTTTGTCTAGTTTCCTGATACAATCTCATGTTAGAGTTGACAATCTTCACACTAGCGTCTTTGCTAGATGTTTTGATCACATCCTTCGGATCCTGCTGGCTCGCTTGGCCATCGTCATCCCTTGTCATACTTTGCCCAGACTCTTTGTTGTATGCATCAGCTTTTGTCTCTATGCTTTGCTTGACCTCTTCCTCCCACACGTCAACTTCAACCCTTTCTTCTTCGTTGTCATTTTCCTTCTCTTGGTTCTTACATTGGTTAATGCCCAAGTCTCCAAAACGAGTGTGGAGAGATCCATATGTATTTGTCGGCCACTCCCCAACATCGTTATTTGCAGCAGCTTGGACCTTCGCTTCCCCTCCATCATCTTCTGTCTCTTGGGTCTCACGTTGGCTTTGAACCACAACTGCCCAAGTCTCTAGAACATGTGCGAAGGAATCCATTTGTCTTTGGTCAATTGCCTTCGACACCTTTGTCTTGATGTCATCTTTCACATTAGATTTGAACTCCCCCTTGTTGCCACCTTCCGTCTCTTGGGTCTTATGTTGGTTCTCAGACGCAACTGCCCGAGTCTCTAGAACCAGTGTGGGGAAAGTCTTGTCACTGACATCATTCACCATCAACTCGTCCATATCTATCTTCGCCTCGATGTTGTGCACACCATCTTGGTCCTTCCCCTTACTACCACCTTCCATCTCTTGGGTCTCACGTTGGCTCTCTACAACTGCCCAAGTCTCTGGAACTTGTGTGAAGGAATCCTTGAAACGGCCATCTACCAGTAATTCTTCCATAGCCACCTCTGATTCGATGTCATTTTTCATGGCTATCTCTTCAATCTCATGGGCCTCATACCCATTGACCCTCCTGATCGAGCAAGCTTCGATTATGCTTCTCTCTTCGTCGCATGTATTCGTTTCGACCTTCGGCTCCTTGCCGACACCTTCTATCTCTTGGGTCTCACATTGGTTTTTGGATGCAACTGCCCAAGTCTCTAGAACAAGTGCCGACACCTTCTACCCTCATAAGGACATTATGTCGGAAGGCTACTGTCTTAGACACCGGTGGTGTGGGCTAGGCTTTCGTCTCGATGATCGTGTTTATCTCTTCCAAGTTATTAGTCATCCTAATATCCGGAGGTATGGGACGTCGGTGGTAGGTTGGCTATGTCTAGATCATAGCTCGGGGGTGGTCAGGTGGAACGGGTTCTTCTCTCCATTCTATTTTCCTTCTTTTTCTTTAGTTTGGTCTATTGATTAGTAATAGACTCTTAACATTGGTATCACAGCATTTACTAACATTTTTTTTTTTGTTGTTTTGATGTTTTTTGCGTGTGAGCGATGGGGATCTAACAAGGCTCGTCATGCTCTTCACAGGATCAAAACAACCTTCTTAACCCGATATTCTTCTTTCTCGATCTCTCTTTTCTTTTCTATGATGCTTTCTTCTTGGTCATATGGAAGTGGTATTACGTTTTCTTTTCTTTTCTTTCTTCTTTCTACCATCATACGATGTTAATCTACTTATGCATCGGGTCGAGCATGTTTGCACTAATCGCACATGCTCAACTCATGGCCCTTTTGCATATTGTGATGTATCTCCCACTCTCTCCTCTCTTGAGCCATCTCTTATGATAATAATTATTCTTGTGCATCAGGTCGAGCGTTGTCGTGAAGAAAACCGGCCAGAAGCGGAATCAGCGAAGCAGGGCGCATGAACCGGCCCTACACTTTTCCACACCAATTAATACCTTGTACATAACTAGGAGTAGGACGGTGGGAGCAAAGAGACTAGATGTGACACATTGAATGTCTTGGAAATCGAAGAGTATCTCTGTCCAAAAGGACAAAGAATAAATTGATGGAAACAAGGGTGCAACGGCTTGCCTTGACGGCCTATAAAAGGGAAGGAAGAAGGCGGATGAAAGGATCGCGTTTAGGAGGGAGGACAAAGTGCTGTCGGACTGGGACTAAGCTCTCTCCTCCATCGTTCATCATTCTCTGCAGGTTTTCGGACTGAGTTGCCTCTGCTTCATGGACAACCTGTGTGCTTCCGGTAGAGGCTCCACAGTGCAGTCGAGGTCGTGTGCATGTGTGAGCATCGTGTGTGTGTGTGTTCGTCTGAGTTGGGTCTGTCGCCGGTTCGCCGGTTGTAATCATTGTTGGAAGTGTAACAGATTATATTGTCATAGATTATATGGTGTTTTGATTCTTCTCTTCCCGTCTCGTGTTTTGTGGAGTGCGCATCTTGCCCCTTCAATATACGCGTAAAGGGGGGGGGGGGGGCGACGAGCGGCGAGCGTTGTCGGTCGCTAGCATCCTTAACCGGCTCTACGCAATCTCTCTCTCTCTCTCTTGTTCTCTCTCCTCCTCCTCTCGCTCCTCGGTTCAAGGCCCCCGCAATCCCGCCTTGGTTTCTCTCGTGTGAGCGGAACTACTCGACAACGTGTTTGCCCAAATCGCACATGCTCACTCTTCCCTTTATTGAGCCATCACTTGGCTAATTCTATGGGATGTTGTGGTCTTGACGAGGTGTATGTCGCCTACCTATGCCACTCTACTCTCTATTGAGCCATCACTTGGCCGATTCTATAGGATATTGTGGCCTTAACGAGGTATATGTCGCTTACCTATGCAACTTTACTTTTTATTGAGCCATCAATTGGCCGATTCTAGGGAGATGTGGTGGTCTTGAGGAGGTGCATGTCGACTACCTTAGGGTTTCATACTTAAAGTGTGCTTAATGATTCATACACCCAATTGATTATTATTCTAATTAATTTCTAATTACACAAATTTTCGTTTCACTTTTGTATGATTTTCTAGTAATTGTCATTTACCCACCCACAATTAACTCTCTTTCTTGCCCTTATTTTAAGTTCATCTACATTATTTACGTATGTTTAATGGTGTAACGATTCATGTAGACTATTTTTTAATACTGAGTGGGCATCATGCCGTTTTTTGAACGATTTTTTCCAACGGCTCATCTAAGTTTAACTCATATTATCAAGCCTTAAAACTCGAGTAAAACCACATGAGTTCCCCTATTGATGTTTTACTCATAGATTTGAGTTCTACATCTTTGCCCACAACACCACCACCACTTGTATCAATTTGTGTCTTATGTCACAATTGTGCAAATTACAACCACCATATTGGGATGTATATGTGCATACCTCGCACCATCCATTTATTTGTGACATTTTTTTTAGTAGGTAACACATGGGTTTTTTTACCCTTGTTTTCATCACTGCTTGATTCTTATAGGTAGTGCCTTATTTTATCGTTTTTGTCATAACATTTGCTTGTTACTCGCAAGACTAGAATATTACTTGCAAGTGCACTTGTTTTTTCACTTAATACACTTTCTCGACCATATCAATACATGTTGGGTTGGCATTCTAATATAAGGCTAACTAGGAAAATACATTGATGTTAGAACCATGGTTGAGCCTTGGGGAGCCGCCATGATTATTCAAGATAGAGATCCGAGAAAGACATCTTAGCTATGTTTTCCCCCATGGTTTTTAAAACACCATAGTGTTACCATAGTTATCGGATCTCTAATCACATCTCATATGTCTAGAGAGGTAAAGACACGAGATGCTTTCTTGGTAAAGTTCCTACAATCAAAATTTCAAGCATTCATTTTGCTTGTGTATTTTCTAAATCTCCTTATTTATATTGCATACCCACAGCTTGCATCATGGAACAAGTTTTGAACGTTGTTGGAGCAATCTCTCCGACCGAGACCTCTCAACTCCAATCCGCATCTTGCACACAAGCTGAGATCACTATTGAGCAATTTCTCACTACTACCTTGAATGAATTGGCCGAAATGAGGCAGGCCAATATGGCATTGGAAAAGAAATTCCAAGAATTGACTATTGAGTCCAAGAAAGAAGGTGAGTCTTCTTTCGTAGTAATGCCATTCAAGGGAGATAAGAAAGAAAGAACCGAGGAGGCCATTAGCACTTGGCTTGGTCATTGGGAGTCTCACTTTGAGCCCACCTTGAGCTCCAAACCAAGCCCTATGTTGTAAAAATTGGTTATGTCGGTCGTGAGTTAGGTGGCCAAGCTGCTGCTAAGGACTGCCCAAGCCCAACCCAAGCCCTAAGGACTACAAAGAACTTACCCACAACTTGGGAAGGTTTCGTTGATGTTTTTAAGAAATAGTTTTTGTAGCCACCTTCTCAAACTGAACAAGCGCAACACTTCTCATGTTGTTGAGTAAGTCATTTACCTCTCTCGAGGATTATGTGCATCATGCTCGGACCCAGATCCAAAAATTGGGACTTACGGGTGAGAAATGATTTGTTGCTTGCTTTTTGAATGATATTCCTAATGGGGATTACCATTGGATTGTCCATGACAAGGACCCCACAACTTTTGAGGAAGCCATCAACATTGTACTTCGGTACCATAAGACTTCCAAGAAAGACCACAATAAACCTGAGTTCGCCAAAACTCTGAATGTCAAGTTCATTGGGAAACGTAAGCAATCCAATGACACTCTTTACTACGACTCCAAGAAACCTAACCTTGTCTGTGCATATTGCAAGAAGCGGAGCCACATAAAGGATACCTGTCATCGTCTTGAGAGGAAGTCAATGAACACCCCTCCTCAAGACAAATCTATGAGTCACACATGTGAGTCTTTTGATGTTGTTGAAGTTCATACCAACCACTTAAGTTCATGTGAATGCACTTTTCCTTCACATTTACTTGGACCTAATGATTTACTCCAAGCAGTCGGGTATATCAATGAAACACAAGCACATTTCTTGTTTGATTCTGGTAGTTCTCACAATTTTCTTAATGATCACTTTGTGCAGCAAATGGAACTCCACATAAACGCAAGTGATCATATCTATCAAGTTCACATGGCAAATGGAAGTGTTCAATACATCAGTGGCATTGTTTGTCAACTGCCAATTCAAATAGATACCTATTTGGAGAAGCTTGACTTTCATGTTATGAAACTACAATCCACAGATGTCATTTTAGGATACCCTTGGTTTTTTAATAAAAACCCTTCTTTGTCCATAGATTGGGTTAATCACTCAATCACATTTGAACTTAATAATTGTAAACATTTTATTCAATGTTCCAAACTTCCTTCTCGTTCACTTGTGTCTTCTAAATCTTTAAGTGAGTATTCAAGTTCATTCATTTATTTGTGTGTAATTGATCCCGCGCTTCAATTTTATTATTTTAATATTGACGCCACACAATTACCACATTATGAACAACGATTACTCAACTCTATTTTAGACGATTTTCAAGACGTGTTTCCTAACAAATTGCCACTTACTTTACCACCAAAACATAATGTGGACCATCAAATTGAACTCATTCTTGGTGTTGCTCCTATGAGCATTCCACCTTACCGACTTAGTCAATTAGAAGAGGATGAGATCGCTAAACAACTTAAGGAATACTTGAGTATGGGCCACATTAGGTATAGTAAATCACCTTGGGGTACTCCAGTTCTATTAGTTAAGAAGAAGGAAGGTTCATGGCGAATGTGTATCAATTATTGCCATTTGAATAAAATGACAATTAAAAATGCATATATGTTACCTCGTGCCGATGATTTGATTGATCGTTTGCATGGGGCTCAATATTTTACGAAAATTGACTTACAAACAGGTTATCATCAGATTCGCATTGCCAAGGATGATATTCCTAAAACCGTTTTCCGTACGCGCTATGGCCATTATGAGTTTTTAGTCATGCCTTTCGTGTTGACCAATGCTCCAGTCACATTCCAACAAGCGATGAATGACGTTTTCCGAGATCAACTCGGTGATTTTGTTGTCATCTTCTTGGATGATATTTTGATATATAGTTGTACCTTGCAAGATCATGTTCAACATGTTCGATTTGTTTTGCAAAAGTTGCGTGTCAACTCTTTCTATGCAAAACATTCAAAATGTGATTTTTTCCAAAAATCTATTGTGTACCTAGGTCATTTAATTACGGAAAATGGTGTTGAAATTGAACCTTCTCGTATTGAAAAGGCTAAACTTTGGCCCATTCTTCGTAATATTTGTGAACTGCAATCATTCTTAGGGTTTGTTGGATTTTTACAAAAATCAATTCGTAACTATTCCAAATTGACTATGCCATTAACTGACCTTTTAAAAAGTCATCCACGTAAGTCTGTCAAACCAATTGCATGGAATGAACAACTTGACAAATCATTTGAGACACTCAAAGAGCATGTGTGTCAGGCTCCCACTCTTCTATTACTGGACCCTTCTAAGCCTTTCTCAATCGAAACCGATGCTAGTGATTATGCTATTGGTGTCGTTCTTTATCAAGGCGGTCACCCTATTGCTTTTAAAGTAAGAAGCTTGATGCCGCTCAATCTCGGTATTCGGTTCAAGAGAAAGAGTTGTTTGCGGTAATACATGCACTTAAAACATGGAGGCACTATCTCTATGGAAATAAATTTGTGGTTACAACAGACCATCAATCATTGAAGTATTTTTGTGACCAGCCAGATCTTGTTGGTCGTAAAGGCCGTTGGGCTGACCTTATGCACGATTTTGATTTTTCCATACGGTATCGCAAAGGTTCTATTAACACTGTTGCGGATGCTCTTAGTCGCATTAAAGAAGTTAACATGCTTAGCTTCACGGAAATAAAATCTGATCTTTTAGATCACCTTCGAGGGAAATACCTTGATGATAGTTATTTTTCGAAATACTACACGAAAGTCAAATCTGGTTTAGATGCCAATACTAGCACCCTACCCTTGAAGGCGACCTTTCACATTACAAACGGTTTTCTCTACCGTAGTGGAAAGGTCTGTGTTCCAAATTTACCAAACGTAAAATAGAAAATTCTTCATGAATGTCATGATGCACCATCTGCAGGTCATCTTGGAATACAACGCACACTCGTTCTCATCTCGAGTACTTTTTTCTGGCCTAAGATGCGCTCTGACGTGCATAAATACGTAACTCAATGCTTACAATGTCAGATTAATAAGTCAGAACGACTTACAGCTGATGGTCTTTTACATCCCTTAGATATTCCCAACAACAAATGGGAAAGTATCTCGATGGATTTTATTGTTAGTTTACCTCGTACACAGAGGGGTCATGATGCCATTTGGGTTGTCGTTGACAGACTATTCCTACCAAAACCACGGTAACCGCTCAACAATTGGCTTATCAATTTGATGATGAGTTATTTCACTTTTATGGATTACCGATGGATATTGTTAGTGATCGAGATTCCATGTCTTTAAGAAACTAGAAACTACGTTGAGCATGAGTTCTGCAGATCATCCTCAGTCTGATGGACAAACTTAACGAGTCAATCAAATTATTGAGGACATGCTTCGAGCTTATGTAGCAAAAACCCCTTCTAAGTGGGAGCAATACCTTCCTATCTTAGAATTTGCCTATAATAGCTCTAAACATACATCCACTGGATATAGTCCTTTTGTGTTGATGTATGGTTTTCAACCACGTGCCCCAGTTGATGTCACGATTCATCGTGATACATTAGACAGTACACACAATTTTTGGCAAGACATGAACCAAATGTTGCATATTGCTAAAGAGAATGTCAAGACGGCTCAAGATCGTGCTCGATTTTATGCTGATCAAGATAGACGTCCTCGTGCATTTACTATTGGTCAAAAAGTGTTTTTGTGTGTCCCTACTGACTCTACATCATTGTCTACGGGCAAGTGCGCTAAGTTAGCCCCACAATATTGTCGCCCATTTGAAATCCTTAAGCGGGTTGGGTCATCTGCTTATCACCTTGCCTTACCTTGTAACGTTGGTATTCATCCTGTTTTTCACGTCAGTCGTCTAAAACCATTTTTAGGCTCTGGTGATAACACCATCACAATCCAAGATCTTGTAACATTAGAGGATTTTTCTTACAAACCTCATGTTCCTGGACGAATTCTTGATTCTCGTACTAAACGTTTACGTTCTAAAGAGATTCGGCTATTCAAGATCAAATGGATGGAAACCTATTGATGATGCCACACGGGAACACGAGCATACTCTTAAGGCACAATTTCCTCACTTTATATTGCAAGAGTGCAATCTTTTGAAGTAGGGGAGTATGTTATGTACACATAACGTTGGTGAGGGTAGGTCACCAATATTTACATTAGTGAAGGGTATGTTCACTAATATTAAAAAGGGGACTAATGATTGGATAGAAGGAATGATAGGTGCATGCACTATCATGATTTGGACAACCAATGAATGGAGAGCCTTTTAGAAAGGCACATCTATTCAAGGGGCCTAGGAAAAGGTATAAATATGAGGCTTAGCTACCCTCATAAGGACATTACGTCAGAAGGCTACTGTCTTAGACACCGGTGGTGCGGGCTAGGCTTTCGTCTCGACGATCGTGTTTATCTCTTCCAAGGTATTAGTCATCCTAATATCCGGAGGTATGGGACGTCGGTGGTAGGTTGGTTATGTCTAGATCATAGCTCGGGGGTGGTCAGGTGGAACGGGTTCTTCTATCCATTCTATTTTCCTTCTTTTACTTTAGTTTGGTCTATTGATTAGTAATAGACTCTTAACATCTTTAGCGGCTAGATCCTCAATTACGCTAGCCTCACACTCTTTATCTCCATTGACGCAAGCTTCGATTAGGCTTGCTCCTTCATCATCAGATGTTTCGAACACGACGCATGTTCCGAAACATTCATCCTCCCTCAAAGTGGCCTTCTTCGTCCTCGGGTCATCATCAATCTTCTTTTCATGTAGGTTGCTTTGTTTAGGCAACTCAACTTTTTTAGATGGTCTTGTTTTTTCTACGTTTAACCTTACCAAATCAATATCATCAAGCCATTGATTACGCATATCGATCTTGTTGCACGCTCTCTTCACCACAACCCAGTCTACCACAAGCCCATTCACTTGGGTATTGTGAAGTCGATTTTTGCTCGTAGGAAAAGACCGTGACAAATACATTGGATGCAAAGGTATAGAAGAATAAAGCACAATATGAAAGTTCCCAGAGTTAAAAGATGAATGAAATTAAAGAGATATAAATTTAGAGGTGTTTTTCAAAAGTAGAAAAGACAAGAAAAAAGAAAAAGAAGAAAAACGCAAGAAATTAAGTAGAAAAAGCAAGGTAGAGAAAAAAGCTCATAACTTCTTCATCTCTTATCCAAATTTCAAAAGAAAAGATTTGTAAGAAATCTGACAAAGAGATGTATGACAAATTTGGATGACAAAAAAATAATAATGATATGAAAAACGCACCACACAAACTCAAGGATATGTAAAATAAAATAAAATAAAAATGCAAGAATAACGCAACTAAAACCCTATAAATATGCGGTATTCTTAGTAATAGGAAGGAAGAATAGAAGATCTACAAGAAGAAGTGAGGAAGAAGAAGATTAGAAGAAGTGAGAAGACGATTAGTAGAAGAAAGAGAGAAGACGGAAAGACTATTTTAGTAATAGTATATTGAAGTAGTTATTTGGGGTTGTTATTCTTGGAGTATAAGAAGATTACATTCTTTTCTTAATAATATATTCAAGTATTCTTTTCTCTTCCTCTTCTCTTCTCTATCATTTCTCTCTCTCTCCTCATCAGGTATCATCTTCGAGGAGAGTTCCCAATTCTCGTCTATCCTTCATATCCACAGCTTTCAGGAAGTACAAAGTCTTGTCCTCCTAAAGCAGCACTTGGTCTGTGGCAAGGACACGACTAAACATCTGGTCGAACTCGTCGTATACCCTCGAAGTGCTCATCTTCTTATTTTTCATTTCTATCCACTTCATCAAGACATGACGAGTCATCCTTGACAAAGCTTCCATCACAAACTCCGCTAATATTGCTCTTTCAAACTCTGACCACATTGTCTTGCCTTCTTGAAGCTCGATGACATGTCTTTGGATGTTGTTGGCGACTATTCTCTTGAAACTTTAATTTGACGCACTTCAGACACGTCCCTCTGATTCATCTCCCTTTTGTATGCATCAAGGAACTTCGTAATGTTCCTTCTGTCAAATTGACCCTCGAGCTCCACAACATGGTCGACAGCCGTCTCCACGATCGCATCGTTGTCCCGAGATCTCATCATTTCTTCGACGATTAGCATCATCCTTTCGAACACTCCCGCTTGATTGATTGAGGACACCATCTCCAAGTATCGGTCGATCCTCGACTTGATCCTTCCTACCTCCTCTTTCACGTCGGGTTCACCACTTAATTATGTCGTGAAAAATCCGTCACTACGTGCGGATCGTGGAGCGGAACCGCCGAGGTCTTGGATCAGAAGGATTCGAAGTTTGCACTAGCTTTAGCGAGAAAGGATTTAAGATAGATTGAGAGGGATTGATATGGAGAGAGAGAGAGAGATTGAGATTAAACCCTTGACTTTAGATTTGAGAGATAAGATACATCACCATTATGATAACTTGTTATTATTATTATTATTAATTTCTTCGTCAATTTCTTCATTAGTCCCTACTTGTTTGATTCCTCCATTCTTTTATAGATGCCCCCATGCATATGATGCATGTGAGGGTGCAAGACATGCACGTAATGCATGAAATGCATGCGATGCATGTTTGACATGTCACTCATCCAAGCTCTCATGTATGAGATTTTACATGTGAAAAGTACAATGATAAAAGTATAACTCTAAAGTCATGACTTAGCTTAGTGGTAAGTCATTTGTCTCTTATCTAGGAGATGCAAGGTTCTATTCTTACTTACACCTCGTAAACACAAAATTTTACAAGGCTTTAGTCTTGTATTTACAAATGTTTAACTGCATATCACGCCTTCAATTGACCTCCAATGAACCAATGGAACCGTTAGATAATTTTGTTCGTTTCACACCGAAAAATCTTCAAGACACTGTGTGGCGCGATCAACCTATTCGACCGACCCGACTGATCCATCTATCTGGTCCCATCTGTCCCGACCAGTTCGATCCACATCCAATCCCCATTCGATCCAGTTTAACCTGGATCCGTCCATCCGGTCTGGTTCCGGTTCCGTCGTCGTTCGTCCGGTTATCCAAAACCATTACGAATAGTTAAGCCACATTCATCCACCCAAATAGTTTAGCCCAAGTCACCTTGAACATTCTGTGCTCCACACATAGACAAAAAGTAATAAGTTTTGGATTTGCTTATATATTGTGGGATCCTGATTTGTCCTATCTATGTAGGATATCTCATAGTTTTGTTTTTCTCTTCTTCTTCTCAAACATCACACTCACATAACTTGACACTTAGTTGTTCGTTTCAAATGTAGTAAAGTACATTCAGAAGCTCTTGAAGACATCCATCTTTTCATACCAAGATATTAAACTAATATAAAATAGTATCTTCACTATTATTGTTTCATATTGTGTGTGAAGAACCACACTTGATTTTGTACATTCCATGCAATTTTCACATCGTTGCCGAAAATTTTCACGACAACATGCCCACATAAGAAAGGAGAGAAGGAAGGTGGCGGCGAGAGGACATGGCCCGAGGCCAGCGTGCAGAAAAGAGAGGATGAGGCGGGCGAGGCGACCAAAGACGAAACCACGGCGGGTGCGGAAGACGAAATCGGCCGAGACCGATCCAAGCAAATGACGAGTCGGCCCAGTCGGAGGAGGATGCAACAAGGGACAGTGAGCCCAGACCAAGACGGATGCGGAGAAGAGCCCTCCGCCCCAATTCCGGTGACTCTGGCAGTCGAGCATGTGTGCCGACATGAGACCGGAGACATGGTAGGCGACAGCGAGGAGTCTTGGGACGATGCTAGTGAAGATGAATTGGATATGGACTACGAGGAGGCCAAGGATGGAGCCGTGGCGGAGCGAAGTATAGAGGTAAGAGGCGGCGCCGAAAGAAGCGGAGTCAGAAGTCGACTCGACCGGGAATCGAACTGGTCGACATTCCGATTCAGATGGAGCGCGATCCAGACATGGATCATTCGACCGAAACCGGCCCGAGATGCGAACCAAGGTGAAGAGGACATAGGGGCCGATCAGGAGAGGAGAGGTTCGGACAAAAGTCGGGAATGCCGAGAATGCCGAGTTCCGGATAACCGAACCGAACAGGAGTTGAACCGACCCAATCAAGGGTTGGAGAAGCAAAGACCGGTGAACGCGGAGAAGGGATCGAGCGGGGTCAGTGGCAATCTGAGAGGGATCCTCCACACCTAACCCAAAGACTTCGGCAGTTGCAGATCAACGTAAGACTGAGGCGATAAAAGGTGGCGGCGAGGGGAAGAAGGTTGTAGCAGACGAAGACACAAAAATGGCACAGATCGAGGCAAAGCAAGGGATGTGCATGTGATCACTAAGAGCCGAGAGGCAGGCACGAAGGGAACCGAAGTTCAGCATGGGACAGTGCCAAGCTGAGGAGGTGGTCGGAGAGCCTTTCGAGATGCCAGGTCAAGAAAGAGAGGACATCACACGGTAGTGCCGAGACGGTTGCACGGATGTGGAGATAGATTGCACGGGTTGGTGGCCTCAAGAGAAGAAGGCCCGATAGGATCCTCCACACCGGTTCCGAGGACTATGGCCACTCAGCCCCCGTGGCAATGTAAGACCAAGGAGAAAGAAGGTGGTGGCGAGGGGACGAAGGCAATAGCGGGCGACGACACCGAACAAGCAATCAAGGCATCACGGAGAACGACGGGGGCCAAGCGGGTCGGCAAAAGAGGGGTGATCCTCAGGCCAAGCAACGTATTGAAGAGTACAGAGTACATCGAAGCGGAGGACCGGCATGGGTGTCGGGAAGGAAGTGTGCCTTCACAGGTAGGTACACAAAAGACAGAGCGAGAGACATACATAAGGGTCGCTCGAGGATCAAAGGACGAGCATGCATTCAGAGGAGTCGCGGCGATTGACTGACGATGGAGGTCGGATTGAGTCTACAAAGAGGCAAGAGCAACCGAAAGGGAGGCTTGCCCGAAAGTTGACAGTTCGGGACCGGTAAAGGTCGGCACGACATTCGAGTGTCGAAATGACGGAGGACCCGGTTCGTCACCATCATCGTAATCTCTCACCTTCTTTCCCTTTTTAGTCACATTCTAGTGGATGTTCGGTTTAGTGGGGGTGGATGTCGTGAAGATTTCCGTCTACGGTGTGAAAACCGGATGGAATGGGCAAAGTCGGTAATGTGCAACATGTGCACATGTACATTAGGAAATGTATACAAAATAGTAAGGGGGATATTTATCCCACATTGCAACATCCTTCCCTCCTTGGATTATAAAAGGAGGGATGGGTCTCTTGTGAAAGGGTGCTCATTTTGAGTTAGGAGGGTATACCGTTAGATCTAAGGTATGGTAGTTTGTCTCTTCTTCTTACTTTCTTACTTTCTTTTAGGGTTTCTTTTAGGTCTTCTTCTTCGTCATCGTGTGGGTGCAGTCTTCTTCGCTTCCGCTTTGTCTACTGTACAAGACCCCACTCGACGCAACGAGCCTGAGAGCTCCCCCATCGGTGGCTTGGCATCAGACTACCGCTATAACCTAATCTACCTTATACCGGCTCGAAGCCGGAGTTGTATCTTGCTCTTGTCTATATATATAAGTGAAATTATGTGCATTTGTGTCTTTGGAGTTCTTTCTTTCCAGTTTCTGTACATAGGAAGTGTGTGTCTAATCGATGTTGCATGCATGTCCTTTCCCTCTCTCATTCGATTGCTTCCGGTACAAATCTAGAAACGCTCTAGTCGGCGTTTTGGCCGGTCGCCAAAAACAGTGAAGCTTAACCTTCCATGCTCCGTTTCTCTCAAGTCCAAGACCCATGTGGTCCCACCCCGGATCTAACACATACCCGTGGATTTCCGCGACAACATACCAATCAAACACTGGAACAGTATCTTCGGTGTTTCCTAAGCTATCAACAAGATGATTAGGCAAATATGCTACACTTTGTTGATTTTGCTTATAATAATTATTTTCACTCCTCTACTAGGGTTACACCATTTTATGCTTGTATAGGCTATCATCCTCGTTGGTGTGTGTTTGAAACTCCTGAGTTACCCACAAATCCTAGTGCAGAGGATCATTTGGAGCGGCTACGATGAATTCAAGCAGAACTCTCTACCCACTTACATCACGCCCAACAAACATAGAAGGATTATGTGGATCCTTATCGGCTTCCATCCTCTTTTGATATTGGCGATGGAATATGGCTATTATGACAGCACCTCAAGACTACTCGACCATGTGACAAACTGGATTATCGACGGTTAGGGCCTTTCCGTATTAACGGAAAAATTAATGATGTCACTTTTCATCTTGATCTACCTCCGCAACTACGGATACATCCAGTATTTCATAGTTCCCTTCTAGAACCCTATTAGGACAACACTATTCCAGTTCGTATTACACCACCTCCACCCCCGATCGAACTTGACGATGGACCTGAGTACGACGTTTCCACCATCCTCAATTCCAAGATTGTTCACAACAAGCTCTACTATTTGGTTGATTAGCTAGGATATAGTCCAAGCAAGCGTACATGGGAACTAGTGGTGAATGTGGCCAATGCTCGAGCTCTTCTTGAGGACTTCCATCGTCAATATCCAAACATGCCAAGTCCCAAATCAAAGATGACTCGTAATACTTGTCTTGTAACTTTTCTTCATATAATATACCACTTGTTATCATCATCCTCTCTTTCTCTCTCTCTCTCTCTCTCTCTCTCTCTCTCTCTCTCCTTCTCTCATGAGTCCCACATACTCCATTCCTCTTATTACTAATCCTCATAGTAATTTCCTCCTCTATCTCTAGTACTAATTCCCTCTCTGTCTTTAATACTATTCCTAACAATGGGTACTCAAAATCAAATACAACACCTACGGCTTTATCAACCGATACAAGGCCTGACTAGTGGCCAAGGGCTATGCATAGCAACACGGGATCGAGTACGATGTGACGTTTGCGCCGGTCACAAAGATGACGATCATCCGTGTGTTGCTGGCGGTAACGATGGCAAAGGAATGGCATCTACACCAAATGGATGTCAAGAATGTGTTCTTGCAAGGAGAGCTTGACACACAAGTGTATATGGCGTAGCCTCCCGGATTGAACACGTTGGCCATTTGCCGACTAAAGAAGTCGTTGTATGGATTAAAGCAAGCTCGTCATGTCTTGAATACAAAGATCACGCAATGAATGCATTGGATGGGGTTTGCTCTGTCAAAGTCGGACTCATCACTATTCATTTGGCAAGGTCGGAATGGGCCGATATGTATTTGTTTTACGTTGATGATTTAGTCATTGCCGATGCCGAGATTGACGAAATCGACCACACGAAGTCCCTACTTGCGGCATCGTTCGAAGTGAAGAATTGGGGGACCTTCATTACTTCGTTGAGATCGAAGTGATCCACACCCCAGAAGGCATACTGATCAGCCAACATCATTACGTGTTGAGTATGCTCTTCAAGTTCAGAATGGCGTATTGTATCTATCTCGACTCCTCTTGAAAGGAATATCAAGCTTCACCTTGGATCGGGGTGAACTTGTGATGCAACACAGTTCCAACAGATTGTCGGAAGCCTTATCTATTTTGACCATCACTCGGCCGAACCTTAGCTATCCAGTAGGTCTGGTCAGTCAATTCATGTCAGAGCCGACGTCCAACCACCCTCAGTGTGCGCATCGAATCTTGCGATATGTGAGCGGCATGAAGGATAGAGGGTTGCTATATCGGGCAAGTAAAGCCAAACAGCTTGTCAACTACGTGGATGTCAACTAGGCCGGAAATGTTGGCAATCGTAGGTCAACATCCAAGTTCGCGTTTTCATTGGGAAGCGTCGCGATCACTTGGAGCAGCAAAAGGCAGCCGACAATGGCACTGTCGAGCATTGAGGCCAAATACAGAGCAACAGTTGTTGCAATCTGTGAAGCCATCTAGCTGAAGAGACTATTGAAGGATCTGCAGGAGGACGTGTTTGATCCGAAAGTCATATACTATGACTACTTCAACAGCATCCAACTCGCTAAAAATCTTGTCTTCCACGCCCGGACGAAGCACATTGAGGTGCACTATCATTTCATCCGCGTGCAAGTCCTCTCCAATGAAGTCAAACTTGTGCATGTTCTAATGGATCGACAAGTTGTTGATATTTTCACCAAACCTCTCGTCTTGGACAAGTTGCAACAATTCTTGACTTTGCTTGGTCGACAACATCTCGACTTTCTGAACCTAAGGGGGAGAAACTAAAGCCGAAGAAAAGGCGAGAGGGGGAGAGATGTCCAAGAAGCCGAATCGGGTGAAGAATTCGATCTCCGAACTACTGAAGAAGCCGAGGACATGACGGACGTATGGACAGTTGGAAGAAGATCGGCTAAGTGGCTCAAACTAGCTAGATGTAGGGGGAGCACCCGAAAGAACGAGCCAAAGCCAAAGTCAACCAAACAAGGGGAGGCAGAGCCAAGAAGGGTAGAGCCAACAAAGTGAAGGTGAGGACCAGGAAATCGGCAAATGTGGTCAAGGGTCAGAAAGAAGGTGAATCGGAGATAGCCGATTCGGACAAGAGTAGGAATGAATGGAGACAGTTGATTCGGTCGAATGGTATGATTCAGTCGAATCGCACGAAGGCCAAGCGAACTAAACGGCAGCCAAAGGCGATGGTGATACATGTCATGGGTAGAAAATATACACAAGAGAGTAGAAGATAATCAAATGGATGAGTTGATTAATTGAAAGACTCTATAACTGGCATTGTTCACCTTGATTGTAATCGAGGTTGCACCTAGATATAATGCCCGCATTGTGTTGAAGAGGTTTCAACAGAAAAAGGTTGTCGACTTCAACGAGATATTCGCACTAGTCGTAAAGATGACATCGATCATAACTGTTATGAGCATAGCTGTCAGTATGGACTTGGAGATCGAACAGTTAGATGTCAAGACAACATTCTTGCATGGGAAACTAGATGAAGAGATCTACATGCAGCAACCCGAAGTCTTTGAGGAGAAGGGGAAAGAGAACTTGGCGTGTCGACTGAAGAAAAGCTTGTATGGGTTGAAACAAGCTCCACGCTAATGGTACAAGAAGTTTGAATCCTTCATGGTAGAACATCGGTTCTAGAAAACACAAGTTGATCACTGTGTGTTTGTCAAAAGGTACAATGAAGGTGATTTCATTATTCTCTTTCTTATATGTGGATGACATGTTGATAGTCAGACAAGACACGAAGAGGATCGTGAGCTTGAAGAAAGCACTAGGCAAATCATTTGGCATGAAAGATCTTGGACCTACAAAACTGATCTGAGGGATGCAGATAGTTTGGGACAGAACTAAGAAAGTGTTGTGGTTGTCACAAGAGAAATATGTGACAAAGATCTTGGAGAGGTTCAACATGTCGGAAGCAAAGCCAGTTGGCTCTATGTTGCCCACCAACTGCAAGCTGAATGCTAAGCAATGCCCGAGAGGGGAGAAAGCAAAGGATGGGATGAGGAAAGCACCATATGCCTCAGCCGTAGGCAGTTTAATGTATGCTATGGTCACGAGACTAGAAATAGCATTTGTTGTGGGGATAGTAAGCCGATATATGAGTAATCCAGGAAGAGAACATTAAGCAGTTGTTAAATGGATACTCAAGTACTTGAAAGGCACCTCGGGGGTATGCCTGAGGTATGGTGTCAGAAAACCCATGCTCGAAGGGTTTACCGACTCGTACATGTCGGGGGGACACAGACTCAAGTCGATCCACATCAGGGTACGTCATGACCTATGCATGGGGAGTAGTGTTGTGGTAGGCACGACTTTCAGAAATCTGTGGCCTTGTTGACCACAGAGGCAAAGTATATGGCAGTAGTAGCGGCCGACAAAGAGCTAATCTAGATGAGAAATTTTCTCAATGAGTTGGGGATGAAGCAAAAGGAATTCGTGCTTCATTGTGATAGCCAGAGCTCCATACACCTAGCCAAGAATGTAGTGTACCACTCCCGGACCAAACATTTATAGAGGAGGTATCACTAGTTGCGGGAGAAAGTGGAGGAAGGAGAGTTTACCCTTGTGATGATCCATACTGACGACAATGGATCCTACATGCTCACGAAGAACCTACTGATGGACAAACTCAGAGCCTATTGACAAAGGATAGGAATAACCAACTCCATCCATAGGAGTGAAGGGGAATGCACAGAATACATAGATTTACATGGAAACCCTATACGGGGAAAACCACGAGAATAGAGATCCACTATACAATGAAGAATACAAAGGAGACAATATACAACAATCTCTCTACATAGAGTGTATCAGCCACGCAAGGCTCTTGACGTCTAAGCTCACATAGTTATGGCGTTGCTCTCTTTGTCACTCACTCTGTTAGGATTTTGGTCCCTCCAAATGGGATATCACTACCCAGTAAGGAAGACCCGATGAGAACCAGATGAACAAGGCCCGACAAGAGCCGAATGATGCAGACCCGGTGAGGATCGGATGACGAGTACCCGGTGAGGAAGGCCCGGTGAGAACCGTATGGTGAAGACCCGGCAAGAGCTGGATGATGCAGACCCGGTGAGAACCGCTCACCAGATGAAGGGACATATTTGTAAATATGTTTCTGAGAGCCCAATGGGGCTATATTTGTAAATAGCCCGAAAGTCATATTAGTATAAATATGACCTAGGGCAAACATGTGTGTGTGTGTGTGTTGTCATTATTTTGTATAGTGTTATTGGTGTAACTGTTGTACAGAGCGTACTGGAGAGAAAGAGAGAGAGACAGAGAGAGACAGAGAGACAGAGTGAGTCTCTGTTGTAACCGCCGCCAGACAAAGATTGTGAGCACGAGGTCGTTGCCTCTATGTTCCCCTGTTGTATTCTCCTTACATAGTGATAGTTCGGAGTCTGTGGGCTCCCGTGGTTTTTCCCGTTTAGGGTTTTCCACGTTAACATCTTGTGCATTCTCTTCTGTTTGTGTACTTACTGTCACGGATCATAAACTCAAGAGACAACCAAGAAGATAACCAAATGGACAAGAAAGAAGATAGTACTAAAGGAAAGACTCCATAACTGGTGTTGTTCACCTTGAATTCCTTCAAGGTGAACTCCTCTATTTATACTACATGGCATGCATACTTGTTGCACGCATGTGAATCTACAATAGAGCATGTAGGTATGCATGCATGTGCCAAGTGTAAATACTACAAGGGAGCAACTATGCACATGATGCTAGCAAAATAATAAGGACCAATTACATACATAACTAGTACTACATATCTTGGTTAACTCATAATAGTAGATTATAACATGGTCGTGTCAAGAGTTCGAATCTTGACATTATCCCCCTTCTTACGCCGCCTTCCCAAATCGGCCGCTGGTTTGTGGGGATATCGGTGATGAAAATCTTGGACGACCTCTGGGGCATTTTGTAAATTTGTCGATGGTTCCCATGTGGCCTCAGACATGGGGTAACCCCTCCATAGGACGAGGTATTGCAAGTGTCAACGGTGCCAACGCGAGTCAAGGATTTGGTCGACCTCGTATTCCTCCCCTGTCGTCAATTGCACAGGTGGTGGTGGTGGGGCTTGACGTCCTGGGAGTTGTGAAGCATAATGGGGTTCGAGGAGGGAGACATGAAAAACATCGTGAATCCGGAAGTGGGATGGAAGGGCGAGCCGGAAGGCGACGGGATTGATGCACTCGATGATACGGAATGGTCCCAACTTCTTGTAATGAAGTTTCGCACATGGATGAGTAGTAGAGATGTATCGACGTAACAACCAGACCGTGTCTCCAACGACAAAGTGTGGAGTGGAAGATCGATGGCGATCAGCCTGCTTCTTGTATCGTTCACTAGCAAGACTAAGCTCCAAGGATAAATCATGATGTACTTCTTCCAAAATGCGGGCACGATCCTCCGCCGAAGGGTTCACGGAAGTGGTAGGAAGGGAAATGTTGAAGCGAGGATGTAAACCGTAGTTGGCAAAGAAGGGAGTGACGCCAGTCGATGCATGGAGAGAATTATTGTAGGCGAATTCCGCGAGCGAAAGTAAGTTGACCCAATCATCTTGTTGGTAACTAACCGAGCACCGAAGATACTGCTCAAGGATTTGGTTGACACGCTCCGTTTGCCCGTCAGTTTGGGGGTGATAAGCGGAGGACAACTTGACAGAGATGCCTAAAGTTTGTAGCAGGCGCTGCCAGAAGTGAGAGACAAACTGGGGTCCGCGATCCGAGATGACATCATCGGGGAGTCCATGCAAGCGTACTACATTGTTGAGTAGGAGATGCACCATTCCTTCTCCGGAAATGGTTTTGGAGCATGGAGTGAAGTGAGCCATCTTTGTAAACCGATCGACAACGACCAACACCGAGTCATAGCTATTGACCAAGGGTAGATCAGTTATCAGGTCCATAGAGATAGAGGCCCAAGGACGACAAGGACATGGAAGCGGCTGTAGTAAGCCGTATGGCCGATGATGAATGGCTTTGGAGCGAGCACAAACCTCACAACTCTTTATGTATTCTTTGACCAGCTTCCATGGTTGTGGCCACCAATACCCCCGAGAGATTAGCTCGAGGGTTTTCGCGACCCCGAAATGACCTGCAAGTGGTTCATCGTGGCATTCCCGCAACACCCGGGTGCGACATGGGCCCTCTGGGATGTATAAGAGATGATCTCGGAACAACAAACCCTCTTGTATGGTGAAGGTGTCAAGATCCTTCCTTTTGGTCGCCTTGGAGGGGTTTTGCAGACTATCTCGAATCTCGTTAGCGAACGCATCGGTCTTGGATGCATCAGTGATTTGTTGGAGTAAAGAATCATCCTGCAACATACAAGTGGCAAACAAATGCAATTGGTCGGGTTTCAACAAACGTCTAGATTGTTGAGCATAAGCAGCATCACCAGGGCGGAGTGCAAGGTCAGCTCGGCGAGAAAGGGCATCAGCCTTCCCATGTTGGCCACCAGGTCGAAATATGATCTCAAAATCGTAGTCGGCGAGAAATGTCGACCAACGGGCCTGCCTTCGATTCAAAGTACGAGTGGTGGAAAAATAAACTAAATTTTTATGATCAGTCACTACCTGGACACGATGTTGTGCGCCGGCCAAGTAGGGTCGCCATTCTTCAAAGGCAGCAATGATAGCCGCAAGCTCCTTGTCGTAAATGGGATAATTGATTTCGGATGCCGTAAATTTTCGGGAATAGTAAGCCACTGGGTGCATTAGGTTGTTGTCGTCTGCTTGGGATAAGATGGCGCCAATGGCAAAGTCAGAGGCATCGGTTTCGACTTGGAAGGGTTTTGTGGGGTCGGCATGTAGCAGCACCGGGGCAGTGATGAATGCGTGTTTGAGTGAGTCGAATGCATTTTGTGCCTCCGAGGTCCATAAAAATGGAGTGCCTTTATGGGTGAGAGCGATAAGAGGTTGTGCTAGGGTGGAAAACCCCTTGATGAAGCGACGGTAAAAATTCGCGAAGCCGAGGAAGGATTGCACATCTTTAAGTTGCCTTGGAGTCGCCCACGCCTGAATGACAGAGACCTTCTTCATATCCATGGTGATGCCAGTGGGCGAGATGATGTAGCCTAGAAATTCAATCGAGGTACGGTCGAACTCGCATTT
Source organism: Azolla caroliniana (assembly GCF_043228905.1). Taxonomy (NCBI): domain Eukaryota; kingdom Viridiplantae; phylum Streptophyta; class Polypodiopsida; order Salviniales; family Salviniaceae; genus Azolla; species Azolla caroliniana. The sequence goes on from NW_028230436.1 coordinate 16,430,091, forward strand.
CTCGCCTTTGGCATAAAGGCCATGCTTGCGAAGTTTGGCAAGAACTAATCGGACTTGGCGAGTGTGCTCCTCCATGTTTGGCGAGAAAATGAGAATATCATCGAGGTAAATGACAACAAAAAGATCAAGATATTCCCGGAAAATATCGTTCATCATATGTTGAAAAACTGTGGGAGCGTTAGTAAGACCAAAAGGCATTACCTTGTATTCGAAATGCCCATACCGTGTTCGAAATGCGGTTTTCCATTCATCCCCCGGCTTGATGCGTACTAGATTGTACGCTCCACGCAGATCAACTTTGGAGAAGACACGCGCAACTCGGAGCCGATCAAGGAGTTTGGGGATCAAAGGTAGCGGATAGCGGTTGCACACAGTGAGTTTGTTGAGACCTCGGTAATCGACGCATAAGCGTAGAGAGCCGTCCTTCTTCTTCACAAATAAAATGGGGGCCCCGGCTGGTGACTTAGAAGGTTGAATAAAGCCTTTCTCGAGGTTCTCATCGAGATACACACGAAGGGCCTTCAACTCTGGTGCAGACAACGCATATAGAGGACCAAAGGGTGGACACGCACCTTCTTGAAGATCAATCGGACAGTCGTAGAGCCGGTGTTCAGGCAACCGATCAGCATTACATTTTTCAAATACGTCGGAGAAGTGTTGGGATTTTTCGGGAATAACATGGAGTGTGTTAGAAATGGCGCCACAAACAAACCCATCCTAGACAGATGATGGGGTAGTCAATTCGGAGTCGACCATCTCCGAAGGATAGGAAACTGAATTTACCTTCATACTTTTGCACGAGCATCTTCGCTTGCTAAATGTGATCGAGCGGTTGCACCAATCCACTATTGGATTGTGCGCCTCCAACCACGTTAGTCCTAAGACGATCGGATGTCGAGGAGATGCGATGAGGTAAAAGGCGAGCTCCTCTTGGTGTGAGCCCACCCGAAGCCCTAATGGGATTGTAGCTTGAGTAATTGCACCTGACGAGAGGACGCACCCGTCGATGGCTTCAACTGGAATGGGTTTTGAGAGGCCAACGACAGGTACGCCATGTGCTTGGGCAAACGCGACGTCGATGAAGCAAGAAGATGCCCCAAAATCAAGTAAAGCAACAGACTGAATGGAACTAGAGTTAAACGAAAGCCATACCTCCAATGTGAAATTGCCTGATGGTCCGGCAATGGAACCAAGAGAATGTGGGCGACGGGAGATGTCCAGTTGCATGGCTCCTACTGCAACCGAACGATGTCGTTTTCCGGATGTTGGGGTCCGTTAGCTCGATGGAATTGTGGGCGAGTACTCCTAGGACAATGGCGAACGACATGACCGGAGGCGCCACAATACATGCACAAGCCATTAGCCCGCCGAAATTGTCGTTCAACATCAGTCAATGGCCGAAATCGGGCTTGATCAATTTCCATGGGGACAGGAGCATCTGCCGAAGTAGGCGAGTGTGAGGATGCTTGGGGTTGTATGACCGGGGCGTGGCGTGGAAGTGAATGAGGTGGAACCCAAGTCCGGCGCTCTTCTTGGCGAAATTTGAAAAGACGATTGTCACAATGGACTGCTTGTGAAATCGCTTGGGATAACGAGGTGGGCTCCAGAAAGTTTAAGAGAAGATTCTTGACATTGCTTCGAAGACCGCGCCGAAAGTGATCAGCTAAAGCTTGATCATCCCAATTGACGTCGCATGCTAGTTGTCGAAATTCGGAAGCATAGACCGAAGCTGCACGTGAACCTTGTTCGAGTGCATAAATCTTGTTAAGAGTTGTACGTCGTCGGTCCGTCTCTCCAAATGTGGCCTCTAACTCGGCGAGGAAGGTGGGAAAGTCCTCCAATAAAGGTGATGAGGTTTCTACCAATGGTGCAAACCAAGCTTGGGCCGGACCGGAGAGAAGGGTGCCCACAAGGCCGACTTGCCGAAGACCATCTCCATAACGTTGAGGTTGTAGCCGAATGATAAGTCGAACTTGGTTGATGAACCCTCGGAAACGCGACCTCGTTCCATCAAATTTTTCTGGGAGGCTAACCTTAGGCTCAAGAAACTGTGACGAAGCTAGGCTAGATGTTGGTAGAAGATCGGGCTCTAGGCTAGGTTGTTGTGGGAGACTAGGGATCGGGGGTTGTGAGGATAGGGAGGTACCGACTTGAAGTTCTTGTAAAGAATTTCGAAGAGCTTCATTTTCAAGCTGTAGTTGTCGTAAGGCTACCATTATTTGGCCTAACTCACTAGTTGAGTCGGACATAGCTATGGCTTATGACAGGGAGAGCTATGAGGATGGGAAGGTGAACAAAATGTCACGGATCATAAACTCAAGAGACAACCAAGAAGATAACCAAATGGACAAGAAAGAAGATAGTACTAAAGGAAAGACTCCATAACTGGTGTTGTTCACCTTGAATTCCTTCAAGGTGAACTCCTCTATTTATACTACATGGCATGCATACTTGTTGCACGCATGTGAATCTACAATAGAGCATGTAGGTATGCATGCATGTGCCAAGTGTAAATACTACAAGGGAACAACTATGCACATGATGCTAGCAAAATAATAAGGACCAATTACATACATAACTAGTACTACATATCTTGGTTAACTCATAATAGTAGATTATAACATGGTCGTGTCAAGAGTTCGAATCTTGACACTTACTTCCATTTCTCATTTCTTCTGTGTTTGATTATCATTAAGTGATCTAAGTCTCGGTTGTGGCCGAAGATTATTCCGCATATTCTCTTCAATCTGGTATCAGAGCGAAATGACACAGAAAATGGAAGATTCGTTGGGAGGCATGTTCAAGCTCACCGGCTCCAACTACTCAGTGTGGAAGTCGAAGATGAGGGACATGCTCGTGGTGAAAGATCTTTGGTTGTCGGTTCAGTTCGGGGACAAGAGACCGGACAAGATAGACGCCACGGTGTGGGAGGTGATGCACATGAAGACAACAGCTTACATCCGGTGCTTCATCGACATGAGCCTGTACAAAAACTTCAATGAAGAGAGCAAGGCTCATGAGCTCTGGGAGAAGATTGGCATCATGTTCCAGAACAAGAATGTCGTTAATCAAGTTTCGGTATTCCGGAAGCTAGTGCGGCTTCGGTACCAAGATAGCTCTTGTATGGCGGAGCACATGAATGCCTTCCAGGGGCTGATACATCAAGCAACCTCGTTGGAAGTACCTCTTGCCGATGAGGTACTAGCATTACTCCTGCTCAGTTCCCTCCCGGATAGTTGGGAGACGTTAGTTGTCACTTTGGGCAACGCCGGGCTGGAAGGAAAACCGTTATCCCTAGTAAGAGTCGAGTCGAGCTTGCTAGATGAGGAGGCATGTCGGAAAGACAAAGATACGATCTCCGACTCCAAAGTGCTCCTTACCGAATCAGAATGCGGAAGACAAAGGAACCATAGTCCCCAGAACCGGGAAAAGTCAGGGACACAGTCAAATTCAAGGGGGAGGCCTACTTGCTTCTATTGCAGCAAGCTGGGACACTTCTAGAATAACTGCCGGCACTTCCGAAAAGACAAGGAAACCGACAGTACCGATTCGAAGCGGTCACCGGACCGGAACGGTAAAGATCGGAGGGAACCGAACCGGAAGGGAACAACGGTAATCGCGGCAAGTGAAGAAGAGTTGATGCTCATCACCGAGGAGAGTGAGTTGAACCTTGCCGGTGACAAGACAATGTGGGTTGTCGATTCCGGAGCGTCATTCCACCTAACCCCGGACCAGAAATGCTTCTCATCCTACACAACTGGTGAGCACGGTTGTGTCCAGATGGGGAAGGAAGGTACATGCCGAATTTTCGACATGGGAGACGTGTGGTTGACAACACCAACCGGATGCAAGTTGCTATTGAAGGATGTCTGACACATTCCGGAGGTTCGATTGAACCTAATATCAACCGATCAGCTAGATGATGAAGGCTACACGGGTAGCATCCGGAACGGTGTCATGAAGTTCAGCAAAGGGAGCCTGATAGTGGCTCGGGCCCGGAAAATCAACACATTGTACCTGATGAATGCCTGGTTATGCCCGGAAGAAGTGGGTGTGGCATCCAACACTACCGGTGAGTTGTGGCACAAGAGACCGTGTCACATGAGTGAGAAGGGGATGAAGAGGCTTGCCGAAGACAGCCTCATTCCGGTGAAGGACGTGCATCTTGAGAGGTGCACCAACTTCCTGGCCAGTAAGCAAAACCGGACCTCCTTCCGATCAAGGTCACTGATGAGACGTAATGCACCACTGGAAGTGGTGCATACTGATGTGTGTCAAGTGGACACGACGTCACATGCCGGATCACAGTACTTCGTGACATTCATAGACGACCACAACCGGAAGTTGTGGGCCACACCGTTGAAGACGAAGGATCAAGTGTTATACGTCTTCAAGGAGCTCCACGTGAGAGTAGAAAGAGAAACTGGTCGGAAGCTGAAGGCGGTTCGAGCAGATAATGGAGGAGAATATCGGGGGCAGTTTGAGGAGTACTGCCGCTCGAAGGGAATCCGGTTCAAATTTACCGTGCCGAAGACGCCGGAACTCAATGGGCTGGCCGAGAGGATGAACCGGACCATAATGGAGAGGGTCTGGAGTATGCTAGCACATGCAAAGCTACCCAAGACGTTTTGGGCTGAGGCACTGGCGACAACGACGTACGTGATAAATAGATCACCCTCAGTGCCCTTGGACGGAGACACGCCTTAGAGAGTGTGGACCGGTAAGGAAGTGTCTTACCGACATCTGAAGGTGTTCGGGTGTCTCGCTTACGTGCATGTGGCAAAGGACCAAAGAGAAAAGTTGAATCCAAAGTCCTGGCCTTGCATATTCCTCGGATACGGCGATGATGAGTTAGGCTACCGAGTGTGGGACCATGTCGACAAGGTGTTCTAGAGTCAAGATATTATCTTCATGGAGGACAAGACTCTTGCCGACTAGGAGTTGGAGAAGAAGATAATGAACTCCGAGTCGACCGGAAAGGACCGATTCGATGAGATACGGACCTACCCGGCTAAGAGCCGGTTGACACTCGAAGAACCAGCCGGTTACGGAGAGGACACTGAACTGGCAGAAGAAGAAGAGGAATCAGGAACCGGAACCGGCCAAGATCCCGAATTGGATTCGGATGAAGAACAAATAGAGGAGCCGGTTGCTGAAAACCAAAGACACAGATATCCTCTCAGAGAGAGAAGGTCCCCCCAGAGATTTCGGAATGCAGAGCACGTGTTGCTGACCGATGAGGGGGAGCCGAAAAGCTTCGAAGAAGCAAAGGAGGACACCCACAGCCGCAAGTGGTTGAGTGCCATGTACGACGAGATGGATTCCCTGCATGAGAACCACACGTATGAACTGGTGGAGTTGCCGAAAGGAAAGCGGGCACTCCGGAATAAGTGGGTGTACAAGTTGAAACTGGGAGATGTTGGCAACCCCCCAAGGTACAAAGCAAGGATCGTGGTGAAGGGGTTCCAGCAGAAGAAGGGAGTGGACTTCAACGAGATATTTGCCCCAGTAGTAAAGATGACTTCCATTTGGACAGTGCTGAGCATAGCGGCAAGCATGGACCTCGAGGTAGAGCAGTTAGACGTGAAGACAGCCTTCCTCCACGACAACCTTGAAGAGGAGATCTACATGCAGCAACCGGAGGGATTTGTGAAGAAAGGGAAGGAGCACCTTGTTGGAATTACGGTCCCTTCGGATGGGATGGTCGGATGTCGGAGATGAATGCCGACAAGCCCGGTTTCGGTTTCGGAACCGGATGATGAAGACCCCGACTTCGGAGCCGGATGACGAATGTACCCGGAGAGCGATCCGAATGCAGGGACATATCCGTGAATATGTCTGCTATGGGCCCCTGAGGCTATAGTTGTAAATAGCCCCAAAGTCATATATATATAAATATGACTTAGGGCAAACTGTTTTAGTGTTGTTGATCATTTTTCTGTTTTTCCACTCAAGAGGAGTGAAGAGGGAGCAGCCGTGAGAGAGAGAGAGAGAGATAGAGCGCGAGAGAGGAAGTGGACGACGCCTCTGTGTATTTCCGCCGCCTGTGGCGAGGACAGCGAGCTCAAGGTCGTCGCCTTGCAGCTCGTCATTGTATACTTCTCGTTGTATAGTGTTGGCTTGGAGTCTTGTACTCCCGTGGTTTTTCCCATCTAGGGTTTTCCACGTAAATCCCTGTGTACTCGTGTGTTTCTCTCTTTGGTTCCTATTTTCTGCTGCATTGATTCGCAATTACTTGGTTGTGGCCGAGTGGTGAAGGTGAATAGAAGCGCCTATTCCCAACAAACTGGTATCAGAGCGAGTTGCTGCAGAAAATGGAAGGCGGCGGCAGCGGGCAGCCGGGGATGATGGTGCTGACTGCGCAGAACTACACCGACTGGAAGATCAAGATGGAGGATCTTCTGATTGTTCGGGACCTGTACGAACCGATTGACAGGTCGGAAATACCGAAGGGGGTACTTGAGTCGGAGTGGAAGCTCCTGAACCGGAAAGCCGTAGCGACGATCCGACAATATGTCGATGTAAGCGTCCTACAACATGTGGCGAACGACACCAACGCATATGAGATGTAGAAGAAGCTGTCGGGCCTCTACGAGAGGAAGAATGCGTTGAACCGGACCTCCCTGATGAGGAAGATAGTGAACCTCAAGTACCGGGACGGCGAGAGTATGGTGGAACACGTAAGCACGTTCATGGGATTCGTGAATCAGCTTGCGGCGATCAAGTTCCCGTTGGAGGATGCAATGCAAGCCATCATCCTGATGTGTACATTGCCGGAAAGCTGGGAGAACTTGGTGGTGACTCTCAGCACCTCCTGCACCGAAGATAACTTGTCCTTACAAACGGTAAAGACAAGTATTTTGAACGAAGAAGCGCGTCGGAAAGATAAAGAACCGGTCTCCGACTCGAAGGCGCTGCTTACCGAATCGGATCGGGGAAGACAATGGAACCGGAGTCCGCAAAGACGGGAGAAGTCGGGGACCCGGTCGCAGTCAAGAGGAAGGCCCACATGCTTCCACTGTGGGAAGCCGGGGCACTTCCGAAAGAATTGTCGGCATTACCGAAAAGACAACGGAGCCGACGACACCGATTCGAAGAAGTCACCGGAGAGAAACGGTGCATACCGGGGAGCCACGGACCGGAGAGGTTCGGATCGGCGAGGGCAGGACCAGAAAGGAACAACGGCACTCGCAGCAAGTGAGGAAGAAATCATGCTCATCACCGAAGAAGGTGAACTAAACATTGCCGGCGATGAGACGACCTGGGTGGTCGATTCCGGAGCATCGTTCCACCTGACCCCGGAGAGAAGATACTTCTCATCCTACACAGCCGGTGAGCATGGCTGTGTTCGGATGGGAAATGAAGGTACGTGCCGGATTGCCGGCATAGGAGACGTGTGGTTGACAACCCCGACCGGATGCAAAATGCTGCTGAAGGATGTCCGACATGTTCCGGAGGTTCGATTGAACCTGATTTCGGCCGGGAGGCTAGACGATGAAGGCTACACAGGTAGCATCCGGAACGGCGTAATGAAGTTCAACAAGGGGAGCCTGATAGTGGCTCGGGCCCGGAAAGACAACACATTGTACCTGATGAATGCCCGGTTATGTCCGGAAGAGCTGAATGTGGCAGCCGACACTGCCGGTGAGCTGTGGCACAAAAGACTGTGCCACATGAGTGAGAAGGGGATGAAGAGGCTTGCAGAAGACAACCTTATTCCAGTGAAGCATGTGCACCTGGAGAAGTGCACCGATTGCCTGGCCGGTAAGCAGAACCGAACCTCCTTCCACTCAAGGCCACCGACGAGACGTAGCGCACCATTGGAGTTGGTGCACACCGACGTGTGTCAGGTAGAAACGAAGTCACATGGCGGAGCCCAGTACTTCGTAACATTCATAGATGATCACAGCCGAAGACTGTGGACGGCACCGTTGAAGACAAAGGACCAAGTGTTGTGCGTCTTCAAAGAACTCCACGCGAGAGTGGAAAGGGAATCCGGCAAGAAGCTGAAAGCGATACGAGCGGATAACGGAGGGGAATACCGGGGGCAGTTCGCGGAGTACTGTCGCTCGAAGGGAATCCGGCTCGAGTTTACTGTGCCGAAGACGCCGGAACTGAACGGGCTGGCCGAGAGGATGAACCGGACCATAATGGAGAGGGTCCGGAGTATGCTGGCGCATGCGAAATTACCCAAGGGGTTTTGGGCTGAGGCGATGTCGACGGCGACATACGTGATAAACAGATCACCCTCAGTACCTTTGGACGGAGACACGCCGCAGAGAGTGTGGACCGGTAGGGAAGTATCCTACCGGCATCTGAAGGTGTTCGGGTGTCTCGCATACGTGCATGTGGCAAAGGACCGGAGAGGAAAGCTAGATCCAAAGACCCGGCCATGCATATTCCTCGGATACGGCGACGACGAGTTCGGCTACCGAGTATGGGACCCGGTTGACAAGAAGATATTCAGGAGTCGAGACATCATCTTCATGGAGGACAAGACACTCGCCGACTGGGAGTCGGAGAAGAAGATGAAGAGCTCCAAGTCAACCGGTGAGGATAAACTCTACGAGGAGCAGTCCCGACCGGCAAGGGACCGGTTAGCACTCGAGGATCCGGCCGAAGACGGTGAAGAAACCGAACCGGCCGAAGAAGACGAAAATGATACCGGAACCGGCCCCGATCCCGAAATGGATTCGGATGAAGAAGAATCGGAAGAACCGGTTACCGAAGCTCCGGAACGGAGATATCCTCTAAGAGAGAGAAGGGCCCCCCGGAGATTTCCGGAACCAAAGCACGTGCTGCTAACCGACGAGGGGGAGCCGGAGAGCTTTGAAGAAGCAAAGCATGACACCCAGAGCCGCAGGTGGTTGAGTGCCATGCAGGACGAGATGGATTCCCTGCATGAGAACCACACATATGAACTTGTGGAGTTGCCGAAAGGAAAGCGGGCACTTCGAAACAAGTGGGTGTTCAAGCTGAAACCTGGAGATGCCGGAAACCCCCCGAGATACAAAGCCAGGATCGTGGTGAAGGGGTTTCAGCAGAAGAAGGGCGTCGACTTCGACGAGATATTTGCTCCGGTAGTGAAGATGACCTCCATCCGAACGGTGCTGAGCATAGCGGCAAGCATGGACCTCGAGGTAGAACAGATGGACGTGAAGACGGCATTCCTTCACGGTGACCTCGAAGAAGAGATCTACATGCAGCAACCGGAAGGATTCGAGAAGAAAGGGAAGGAGCACCTGGTATGCCGGTTGAAGAAGAGCCTTTACGGACTGAAGCAGGCTCCCCGGCAATGGTACCGGAAGTTCGACTCCTTCATGACCGACGAAGGGTACCTCAAAACGCAGTCCGACCACTGCGTGTTTGTGAAGAAGTTTGAAGGAGGAGACTCTCTAATACTCCTCCTGTACGTGGACGACATGTTGATCGTCGGACGGGATCAGGTCAAGATACGGATGCTGAAGAAGGCTCTTCACCGAACCTTCTCAATGAAGGACCTGGGTCCGGCGAGGCAAATACTAGGGATGCACATCATCCGGGACCGGAAGAAGAAGCAGTTGTGGCTGTCACAGGAGAAGTACGTGACGAAGGTGCTTCACCGGTTCAACATGTCGGAAGCAAGACCGGTCGGATCGACCCTCCCGACAAACTGCAAGCTGTCCAGCAAGCAAAGTCCCAAGACAAAGGCTGAAAAGGAGGATATGATGAAAGTACCGTATGCCTCAGCCGTCGGGAGCTTGATGTACGCCATGGTGTGTACGAGACCGGACATCGGATATGCAGTCGGAGTGGTGAGCCGGTACATGAGCAATCCCGGCAAAGAGCATTGGAACGCGGCCAAGTGGATACTCCGATACCTGAAGGGCACAGCAAACGTGTGCCTCCGATTCGGCTCCGGTAAGCCCGAACTCGACGGCTTCACCGATTCGGATATGTCGGCTGATGCAGATACCAGCCGGTCCACATCAGGGTATGTGATGACGTATGCAGGGGGAGCTGTTTCGTGGCAGTCGAGGCTCCAGAAGACGGTTGCGTTGTCAACCACGGAGGCGGAGTACATGGCAGCTGTTGAAGCCGGCAAGGAAATAATATGGATGAAGGACTTCATTAGAGAGCTCGGTATCCGGCAGGAGGAGTACCGACTCTACTGCGACAGTCAGAGTGCAATCCACCTTGCGAAGAACGCGGCCTATCACTCCCGGACGAAGCACATCCAGCGTAGATATCACTGGATCCGGGAAAGGATAGAAGACAAGGAGTTCGTGCTGACAAAGATCCACACGGACGAGAACGGGTCGGATATGCTGACCAAGGTGCTCACACCCGACAAGCTGGAAGCATGCCGAAAGAGGATCGGATTGGAAAGACATCCCATGCCGAAGTGAAGGGGGAGTTTGTTTACGGTCCCTTCGGATGGGATGGTCGGATGTCGGAGATGAATGCCGACAAGCCCGGTTTCGGTTTCGGAACCGGATGATGAAGACCCCGACTTCGGAGCCGGATGACGAATGTACCCGGAGAGCGATCCGAATGCAGGGACATATCCGTGAATATGTCTGCTATGGGCCCCTGAGGCTATAGTTGTAAATAGCCCCAAAGTCATATATATATAAATATGACTTAGGGCAAACTGTTTTAGTGTTGTTGATCATTTTTCTGTTTTTCCACTCAAGAGGAGTGAAGAGGGAGCAGCCGTGAGAGAGAGAGAGAGAGATAGAGCGCGAGAGAGGAAGTGGACGACGCCTCTGTGTATTTCCGCCGCCTGTGGCGAGGACAGCGAGCTCAAGGTCGTCGCCTTGCAGCTCGTCATTGTATACTTCTCGTTGTATAGTGTTGGCTTGGAGTCTTGTACTCCCGTGGTTTTTCCCATCTAGGGTTTTCCACGTAAATCCCTGTGTACTCGTGTGTTTCTCTCTTTGGTTCCTATTTTCTGCTGCATTGATTCGCAATTACTTGGTTGTGGCCGAGTGGTGAAGGTGAATAGAAGCGCCTATTCCCAACACACCTGGTTTGCTGGTTGAAGAAGACCCTCTACGGTTTGAAGCAGGCTCCTCGGCAATGGTACCGGAAGTTCGACTCCTTCATGACCGATCAGGGGTACCACAAGACGCAGGCTGATCACCGCGTATTTGTGAAGAAGTTTGAAGATGGAGACTTCTTAATACTCCTCCTGTACGTGGACGACATGTTGATCGTCGGACGAGACCAAGTCAAGATACAGATGCTGAAGAAGGCCCTAAACCGGACCTTCTCAATGAAAGACTTGGGTCCAGCAAGACAGATATTGGGGATGCATATCATCTGGGACCGGTCAAAGAAGCAATTGTGGTTGTCACAGGAGAAGTACGTGACAAAGGTGCTTCGGTGGTTCAACATGTCAGATGTGAAACCGGTCGGATCGACACTCCTAGCAAACTACAAGTTATCCTGTAAGCAAAGCCCGAAGACGAAGGCAAAGAAGGTGGATATGATGAAGATACCATATGCCTATGTCGTTAGGAGCTTAATGTACGCAATGGTGTGTACCCGACCAGATATTGGATACGCAATCGGAGTGGTAAGCTGGTTTATGAGCAATCCCGGCAAGGAGCACTGGAATGCGGTAAAATGGATACTCTAGTACTTGAAAGGCACCTCAAGTATGTGTCTCCGATTCGGCTCAAGTAAACCCCAACTTGACGGTTTCACTGATTCGGATATGTTGACTAATGCGGATACCAACCGGTCAACATCAAGATATGTTATGACATGCATGGGGAGCTATTTCGTGGCAGTCAAGGCTACAGAAGATAGTTGCGTTATCAACCACAGAGGCGGAGGACATGGCAAATGTGGAAGCCGGCAAGGAAATATTGTGGATGAAGGACTTCATCGAAGAGCTAGGGATCCGACAAGAGGAATATCGGCTCTACTATGATAGTCAGAGTGTCATCCACCTTGCAAAGAACGCTGCCTATCATTCCAGGAAAAAGCACATCTAGCGTAGGTACCACTGGATCTGGGAGCGAGTTGAAGATCGAGAGTTTGTGCTGATGAAGATCCACACGGAGGAGAACGGGTCGGATATGCTGACCAAAGTGCTGACACCCGACAATCTAGATGCATGCAAGAAGAGGATCGGATTGATGGGGCATCCCATGCCGGAGTGAAGGGGGAGTTTGTTAGGATTTTGGTCCCTCCGGATGGGATATGAGTACCCGGTAAGGAAGACCCGGTGAGAACCGAATGAACAAGGCCCGACAAGAGCCAGACGATGCAGACCTAGTGAGGATCGGATGACAAGTACCCGGTAAGGAAGGCCCGGTGAGAACCGGATGGTGAAGACCCGACAAGAGCTGGATGATGCAGACCCGGTGAGGATTGCTCATCGGATGAAGGGACATATTTGTAAATATGTTTCTGAGAGCCCAATGGGGCTATATTTGTAAATAGCCCGAAAGTCATATTAGTATAAATATGACCTAGGGCAAACATGTGTGTGTGTGTGTGTGTTGTCATTATTTTGTATAGTGTTATTGGTGTAACTGTTGTACAGAGCGTAGTGGAGAGAAAGAGAGAGAGACAGAGAGAGACAGAGAGACAGAGTGAGTCTTTGTTGTAACCGCCGCCAGACGAAGATTGTGAGCATGAGGTCGTTGCCTATGTGTTCCCTTGTTGTATTCTCCTTACATAGTGATAGTTCGGAGTCTATGGGCTCCCATGGTTTTTCCCGTTTAGGGTTTTCCACGTTAACATCCTGTGCATTCTCTTCTATTTGTGTACTTACTTCCATTTCTCATTTCTTCTGTGTTTGATTGTCATTAAGTGATCTAAGTCTCGGTTGTGGCCGAAGATTATTCCGCATATTCTCTTCACACTCTCTCTACACACTATAACTCACGTGCTACAGGAACTCAATTCTACACTTTCTGTTCTTTCTCTCTATGTTTGCCCTAAGCGTATTTATACTTACGCACAGTATGGGTTATTTACAAATGTAGCCTCTACTACTATCTTCCTATTACTATACTAATAATAGTAACAATTAATCAACCGACACCAGTGCAACTCTCCATGACATCGACTCTCGACTCTCGACCCGACCAGTTGGCTACTCCTTGTCTTCGACTATCGGCTCCTCCCATTGGAGGAACATATTCCTAACAAAATGTGGCACCGGAGTCCAGTAGCCAGGTTTGTGCGTCTTGCACACTATAGAGAACTTCTCCAATCATCGAGTCCTTTAGAGAGATAATTTCTCTTGATCGGGAGTCAGCAACATTGATTTGGTTGCCGACTGGAGAACAGTTCGATTCGGATCGTCCTGAGTTTTGGTCGAATCACCGACCATTTTCCTTCCTCTTGATCGACCAACAATCAGAAATGTTGTCGGTCTCCCCTCTTTCTTGGTCGACTAGTTCTTTCTTCTTGTTCTCTCGATCGACTAGATCGCTCAACCGACTCGGTCGAGTGGTGGGCTTCTGCCGACTCATCTATGGTGAGTCCCATCGATTTTCGTTGAATGTCCTTTGTGAGGACTTGGCCGATTGTCTCGTCCAGGTTCAGCCTAGGGCGGCTGTTGGCAAAAGTCGTGCAGAATACCTCCCAACTCCCCGGCAAGCTCAAAAGGAGGGCAAGGGCCTTAACTTCTTCTTTGAAGTTGATCCCTTGGGAGGAGAGTTCAGACAACACCCAACTGAAGGTGTTGATGTGGGAGATTGTTGGATCCGCCTCTCTCATCTTCATGTTGAATAACTATTGGATCAGTATCAACTTTGAAGAGGAGGACTTCTCCTCATACACAACCTGTAACTTCTCCCACAAAGAGAATGTTGTTGTCTCCTTGGCCATGTTGAAATAGACATTTTCGGCTAGATGCATCCGAATGGTGGAGCATGCGATTTCATCCATGGATCTCCACTCTTCAACAGACATTGAAGCAGGCTTTTCACTATGCCGGATGACTTCAACTCGTCTTCGGATGAAATGGCATCATTTCTTTCCATAAGGTGAAGTTCTTTCCATTGAACTTCCGAATCTCCACATTTGTGCCCGATTGTGTCGCCATTTTTCTAGAAGATAGATGTTGTTGGCCCAGTCTTTTCTTTCAATCCTTTCAGCTTTTCGTTGCCCCTGAATAGCAAGGTCACTCTGATACCACAAGAAGGAAGATATGTGGAAGAATATGTGAGGACCTGTCGGGCTATGCACAACAAACAATAGAGATAGATGACAAAGAGAGAAACAAAAAATAGACTTAGATATGAGCTTCAATGGAAGTTCTTCTTCTCTTACTCTACATAAGGTGAAGTTCTTTCCATTGAACTTCCGAATCTCCACATTTGTGCCCGATTGTGTCGCCATTTTTCTAGAAGATAGATGTTGTTGGCCCAGTCTTTTCTTTCAATCCTTTCAGCTTTTCGTTGCCCCTGAATAGCAAGGTCACTCTGATACCACAAGAAGGAAGATATGTGGAAGAATATGTGAGGACCTGTCGGGCTATGCACAGCAAACAATAGAGATAGATGACAAAGAGAGAAACAAAAAATAGACTTAGATATGAGCTTCAATGGAAGTTCTTCTTCTCTGACTCTACAACTCTTACACTCTGAGTATATGTTTACAATGTTAGGGTTGAGCTTATATACTCAAGCCCTAGCTAGAGGACGTGTTCACACTATGGATACAAAGTGGAAGGAGTCAGCCTTTTCCAAGTATATGTTTACAATGTCAGGGTTGAGCTTATATACTCAAGCCCTAGCTAGAGAACGTGTTCACACTATGGATACAAAGTGGAAGGAGTCGGCCTTTTATGCCAACAATGGTTCGGGCAACATGTTCAACGTTGGTGAGTCTATCGTGTATGGCAACTACTATGCAAAGTTGCCCCAGTGCAAGAACACGTATGCATTATTAAAAGATGCACCCATCACAATAACCTATGTTGATATCATTATCACAATCAAGTTCACTATGACTCAAGCAAAGCACAAGGTTAAGGGATACAACACTGTCTACAAGGTCCCCCAAGAGGTACATGAACACATATTGGGGGAGGTCTCCCTCTTTAATGCTTACAATGGCAAACGATCTTGCAGGATCCAACATTGCTAGATCTTCATATGTAACTTCTTTGGTTATTCTATTTAAGAATGACAAATGAATGGAAATATATCACCTTTGGTTTTCATATGTATCTTTTTGGTTATTAGTAATTACGAATTAATATGAATGACAAATCAAAAGATATCCTCGTTGGTTTTCTTATGTATCTTTCTTTTACATAAAGTTTTGAGTGTTTGGTAAAAACTAAATGTTAAGTGTTTCTAGTAGTGTTAAGTGTAAGGGGCACTCATCACTCATAGAAGACATGTCATCTTTATTCAAGAACAAAGGAGTGTACATATACAATATACATACCACTTTATGCCTATAACTCTTTCCATCTTTATATCCTCTTTGGTTTTCATGTATCTTTCTTTTACATAAAGTGTAAAGTGTTTGGTAAAAACTAAATGTTAAGTGTTTCTAGTAGTGTTAAGTGTAAGGGACACTCGTGATTCACTCATAGTAGATATGTCTATAACACTTTATGCCTATAACTTTATAGAGTTTATATGTATGAAAGTTAGTACTAAATATACATACCACTTTATGCCTATAACTCTTTTAGAGTTTATATGTATCAAAGTTAGTACTAAAACTCTCTCAAATGTTTTCTAGCCTATAGCTAAGATAGGGAGTGTTCATTTCACTCATTGCTCATCTTCTCACTCTTCATCACATACACACATATGGGTGCATAACAAGTGTCAATGTTCACATTCGTACTAAGATGAGTTCTCAAAAAGTATCAAATTCACATTCTTACTCAGTAAACCGAAACAATGTCAAGTATCAGGTAAACCAAAACAATGATAGAAATATCATTTGTAGGCATAACAAGTATATACAATATCTATCACTTTGACATTCTAGTAATCAAGTATAGACAATATCAAAATACAATGCATAGTTTGAGTTTTTTCTGGATCTTGTAATGCGCCTATTTTTGGTTTCATTCGGATGTGATTTTACATCCTTCTTCATCTTAAAGCCAGGAGGTAACAGACTATTGAGTGACACTTCATCATCGGAGGAATTTGTAAGCATAGCCCACCCAATTTATAATTCTCAATGATCAAGAATTCCTCCCACACCCTCATGGCTCACATTTAGGGATTTATAAGCATAACCATGTTGTGATGGGTGAGCGTATAGCGCCACTTAGCAATCATGTCTTTGCTTATGAATACAAACTAGGTTCGATGTATTTGTAGCATGGACTTGCTTTACCTAGTTCATATCCTAAGTTTGAATGCCTTTTAATATATAACAATGCTTACAATTTTGCAAGGTTTTGGATATGGCATATCAAGCGATGCCTATTTCATCCAATCACTTTGAATAATTTGGATGGCTTGCAACCATAATGTTTCTGGTCAAAATCAAATTGTCGAAAGCTAGCTCCTCCAAGCAATTCCTTGAGCGCAATCTCTATTTGGCTGCCAATAATGCAAATGACTTTTCTTCCTCTTTGAATGCATCGCCATAAACATCGACATCGACATCGACACCACGTACGACTCTTATTTCTTTATGTCGGACAAGGTTTCCCACGAGTGTAGAGTGTAGTAGTAGATACATATGCAATTACTACAAAAGATTAGTTAGTGAAGAAATAGAAGGTAGGTAGGTATGTACCCAATGAATGAATGAATGAAAGTGCAGGCAGGCAGCAGGCCGGCCTGGTTTGTTTGTACATATGCATATGGTGGGGAGAAAGACGCCGGTGGATGGCCCCAGTCGACGTCCGCGCTGCAGTTTTTCCAGCCTTCTGTTTCCACCGTCGAACCCTAATCTCAGAGAATTTTAACTGAAGCTCTCTTCTAACCCGCCGCACAGGTATTTCCTCTGCTAATACATTTGAAGAATTCAGTATCCATTTACATCTATGGAAACCATCTGCCTTGAATTTTACCTACACTTGTGATATGTATGATACTTTTATCAATATTTCAGGTACTCATTTTTGAAGAAAACTTTGATTTCATGCATGGAAACTTTTGTTTGTGAATGTGACCGAAAATCGCATACTATATGTGAATCATTCACAAACTTTTGTTTGTGAATGATTCAGTATTCTGAGCAAATCTAGGTTTATATCTACGAGAAATTTGTTGCTGTGCATGAGCCTGAGAGTTGTCCTATGTATCATATAAATATCAGCACTTCAAATTTGTTTTTCTTTTTGAATGACAAAATTCATTTACATCCATGAAAATCGCCATAGTGGATATGACCTATTATGTATCTTATTTATATGATATTTTGACACATTACACCTATTTAATTTTTTGTCCTGAATGGGACCAACAATTGTACTACTATATATCATAGCCATTTCTCAATGGGAGAAAGACATGGAATCTGACCTTTGATCTATTAGGAGTAGGTTTTCATTTAATTGTGTTATTAACAAATAGATGAAATAGAGGCTAGATATATGTTCCACCAACCCAACCACAGCCCCAAGGGAGACTCATATGAATACGAACCTTTTGTTCTATTAGGAGGATCATTCCTATTCACATGATTAAAAAATAAACCAAAATGGAGTCTTGTCTCACTAACCCAACCATATTCCTTGAACAAAGACCAAATTAACTTGTCAGAAGCTTGAGTGCATCCCATATTATGTCTACAAGAGACTGAATACTTAACAAATTAACCAAACAGAAGCTAGAGATATCTCTTGCCAGCCATCTGGGCGAGAGCTTGAGTGCATCCCATGCAATACCTAGAGGCTTAGAAAGTAACAAATAAACCAAATAGAAACTAGAATTTTTTTGCCAGCCCCATGTTGCAGTTAAAGCCTTAGGTTCTTTTTATTCTGTAACAAAGCTGTTCGACTTACCTGCGTCTTATTTGTGCTACCTATTCTGTTATAATGGTGGAAGCTTACTGCCAACCTACAATGTAATAAAGATGGCAGCCTAGTCGTCTGTCAGGTTACTTATATTTCATATTAAAAGGGTGCCTTGCCTCTCCAAGGAATTGTCCCCTAGCGTTGGAGACCTTGTGACGAGTTAGTGACTTTAACCTAACCTTGTGTCTCTTTCTCTAATGGATACACAAATAGGTTCTCGAACAGGACAGAACTATTACACTTAATGTGTATCCTATGAAAGCTTTGGTGTGAACATTGTTATAATACTATGAACCTAGTTAAGTAACTGTTGGGTGTGAACATACTTAGAATAGTATGAATTTAGTTAAGTTGTTGTTAGGTGTGAATATAGTTATAATAGTGTGAACCTAATAAAGTGACTATTGCGTTTCCACCTACCTGTAGAAACTGGTTATATAAACCATTCTACATCTTTGTAATCAATGCTCGTTTTCCCCTAATCTACTAATATTTCCTTAAGTCTTCTAAGTCATCTTGCTGTGTGAGAGTTAGTCTAAGATCCCTACTTTTCTACATATGGTATCAGAGCAGGTTTAGGTTACTTTCTCTATCCTATCCTTCCAAATAGGCATACACAGATCTTTTTGTTTATCTCTTCCCACCTAAGAAGACATCAAACCTCTCCATCTACAGCAACGAAAATTCAAACAATAGAAAACTGCAGTAGAGGCGATCTTTCCCTATTTTCACATTTTCAAAAAGTAGATTACGAGCTGATTCTTTGGACTACTTGCACGCCCAAATCGGATTTTTGGTTTTGGTGGTATAGTCGAAACAAATTTTGTGGCAGTCTCAAACCCTGACTGCACAACAATTGTAGCAACCAGTTTTTACCACAACAAAATAAATTTTCAGCACAACAAAGCTACTCTTATCTCTCATCTATTTCTTCAATATTATATTGCTTTAGTACATTTTTGGGGAATATAACCACCAAGTACTGCAATATCTCAACCATATTTCTTGGTTCTGCAATGGCTGAGCAAACTAATATTTTTGGTATGCGTAATGCTGAAGACAAGTTGGATGGTACTAACTATCCTATATGGGCGTACATGATGAGACATGCACTAGTAGCAAAGCAACTATGGGACATTGTCATCGGATCCGATGAACGCCCAACTTCAAGTTCTTCTCCAAACTCTCCCTTCCCTCCAAGAACAACTGACACAAACAATGCTTCAAGCTCCACTTCTTCACAACTTAAGTGGGATGGTAAGGACGCTCAAGCCCATGCTCTCATCGCATTATCGGTCAAACGTCACGCTGTTCCATATATCCGATCTTGCATGACCTCAAAAAGTGCTTGGGATATGTTAAAGAACCTGTATGCTCAAAGGAATGAAGCAAGAGTTGCTATGCTAAAGCGGCAACTTGAAGAAACAAAGATGCAAGAAGATGAATCCACGGACGCATTCTTGACAAAAATCAAGGACTTCAAGGAACAACTACTCAACATTGATGAAGTGATTTCAGACAAGCAGCTAGTTTCTAAAGTTCTTGCCGCGATTCTGGATTCATATCAAGGCTTCGCCACAACAATAAGGCTTCTTCCAAAAGGTAAAGAGAGCTTCAGCTTTGATGAACTAATCTCCCTTCTCTTATAGGAATCTCAATCTTGAACAAATCGGGACGTTCTTAATAGTGGTGATCAAGCTTTTGTTACCTCTTCCAAGTTCAAAGGCCAACAAGGACGAAAACAAAATAACCTTCCTTCTAAAGGCAATGATGCCCCAACTTTCCATAACGAGAAGAAGAAGATAAGGTGCAATTATTGTCGTAAACCAGGCCATGACATTAGCGAATGTCGAAAAAGGAAAGCTAGTGAAGAGAAGAAAAGAACTTTCTGGTCTTAATGTTACCACCTCTATTGGTACAAAGGTAGAAGCACGCATTGCTCAACATGAGTGGGCATTCTCGATACATACAATGTATGATCCCTCAATGGATGACGTATGTTTATCGGTAAGTGACTCTATGGCTGCTTGATATTTTGATAGCGGTGCTTCTAAATACATAACTTCTTGCAAAAGTTTCTTTGTTACACTTGAAGATGCTTGTGATAAGCCGGGCACTGTTACTTGTGCCAATAATGCTTCTTACATCATAAAAGGCATTGGTCAAGTTCATATTACAACTGTCAATGGGGATGTAGTCATCTTGAACAATGTTCTCTATGTCCTTGGCATAAAGAAATGATGATTTGCAGGCTCAACAACTACCAAACAATGAGCATTGAGTTAGGAGATCGTCTTGAGTTACTAGACAGCCTGACAGATTTGTTCCTGATGCAAACAGTGTGGCTGATTATGTCATGGTGACTGATTGTGGCGAACCATCTTGCTTCAAGGAAGCAATGGACAGACATGACAACAAGAAATGGTATAAAGCCATGTTGTTAGAGATGAAATCTCTTGAGAAAAATGACACCTGGGATTTGGTGTAGTTGCCTAAAGGGCAGAAAACACTTTGATTCCTCGTCAAAGTAAAAGCAAGATTGGTTGCAAAAGGATACAAGCAGGAATATGGAGTTGATTTTGATGAGATCTTCTCGCCTGTAGTCAAGATGACTACATTAAGAATCATTTTGGGCTTAGTTGCAGCTGAAGATATGGAACTCATACAGATGGATGTGAAGACCGCCTTTTTACATGGTGATCTGCATGAAGACATATATATGCAGCAGCCTGAAGGTTTTGTGGCTGAAGGCAAAGAGAAGATGGTTTGTAAGTTCAGAAGGAGTTTGTATGGGTTGAAACAAGCACCAAGAGAATGGTATGATAAATTTGATGCATTTATGCAGTCTCAAGGTTTTCGTAGAAGTCAAGTGCAGCTCTGCTTGTACACCAAGAAGGCAGGAGATGGCAGGCTGATTATCTTGGTTTTGTATGTTGATGATATGTTGATTGCTGGCAAGGATATTCATGCCTTGGATTCATTGAAGCAAAGCCTTCATGGCAGCTTTGATATGAAGGATCTTGGTGATGCAAATCACATCCTTGGCATGCGAATACTCCGAAACCGATCGAAAGGGGTACTCTTTCTATCTCAACAGGAGTATATCTCTAAGGTTTTGCAGCGTTTCAATATGGAGGGGGGGGAACAATTGGGGTTCCATTGCCTCCATATTTGAAACTCAGTGCAGAAGACAGCCCTACATCTGATGATGAGAAGGCTGAAATGGCTAAGGTTCCATATGCTTCTGCCATTGGCAGTTTGATATATGCGATGGTTGCTACACGCCCTGATATTGCCTTTGCAGTGGGAGTGGTTAGTAGGTACATGGCAAATCCTGGCAAAAAGCATTGGGAAGCGGTGAAAGGTATTATGAGATACCTCAAAGGCACAAAGGACTTGGGCATTTGCTTTGGAAAGCAAAAGGCATTTGTCGTTGGTTTTATGGATGCGGACTATGCTGGTCATGCGGACTGCAGAAAGTCTACTTCTGGGTATGTGTTTACTTTCACAGGAGGAGCGGTCTCTTGGATCTCTAGACTACAAAAGTGTGTTGCATTGTCTACTACAGAGGCAGAGTATGTTGCTGCCACTGAGGCATGCAAAGAGGCTTTATGGCGTTCATATCTAGTGAGAGATCTTGGCATTACAGAGTTACCTATTCTTCATTGTGACAGCTAGAGTGCTATCATGCTAGCTCGGAATCCCGTCTTTCATGCAAAGACGAAGCACATAGAGGTGAAGTATCACTTCATCAGAGATGTACTTGACAGCAAGAACACTGAGCTTGTCAAAGTACATACAAATAATAATCCTGCAGATCTTCTCACGAAGGGTCTTCTAGCTGAGCGATTTGCTCATTGCTGACAGATGATGGGAGTTGGATAGATGTATGTAGTTCAGCTTTGTACATACTTGGACTTGGCTGTTTTTTTTTTTTTCTTCTCACGGCACATTGCCTTTAGGTGGGAGATTGTTGGGAATAAAGGGCCATCGTGCCTTTTATTAGTGCACGAGTGTGAACGCACTTGTAGCACACTTTTGACTTGTATATACATAATATCTAAAAACCAAAAAAGAGGTACACTCTTTGTACCCAAGACAACGTGCATCTCTCTCTGTCACTCAGACTCTCTCCCTCTTTGTTTTTGACCTAAACCCTAATACTCGTGCTGCCTTCATTTTGCTCCAACAGCAAGGTACACCTCTATTCGATGTGCGCTTGCACTTGCTCCTCACAACAAATGGCCCATCTTTCAAATGAATGTCAAGTCAGCCTGCCTTAATTGTGACTTGAAAGAGGAGGTTGATGTTGAACAGCCTCTAGGTTTTGAGATTTCAGAGCAGTAAAACATGGTCTACAGGTTCCACAAAGCCTTGTATGGCTTAAAGCAAGTTCCCAAAGCCTGGCATGACAAAATTGACACCTTCTTTCTCTCTCTTGGGTTTCAGAACTGTTATACTGACAACAATCTCTATGTTTTTTTTTTCCCGCTTCCAAGGCATGCCATTTATTAACTTCTCGGTCGACTCAATGTTTGATGGCCTTTCTGGAGCTGAGAGGAGGTGTTGGAGGGTGGCAGCTCCAGACTTGCACTCTCTTTCATCTTTATTATCTCTGTACTACATTCGCTCTCTTCCCAGATTCTTCTCTCTCTAGGATCTGCAACTTTTTAAATGCCTTCTCTCTCTAGAATTTGCAATGCTTTAAATGCCTTTTGTCTCTTCCACTTTTTCCAAGATATTCCCTTTTTATTCCTAGTTTATTGTACCTATTTGGTAGTACAAGAGTCTCTTAACTACCAAACAACCATTCCCAATTTTGTATAAACAGGCTTATACCAGCCCCCTTTGTAAGAGGATTATTTTCTACTGCTACTTACAAACAAGCACAACTCTTTGGCTGTGTCTCTACTCTTTGCAACCATTTTTTCTACTGCTATCTAACTAACAGCCTTCTCACAGCTTGGCTATGTCTATTTTGTTCGAACTCTTCTGTTGTGGCTATTAACAGCTTTTCTCACACTCTTCCGTCTCTACATAGATGAGGTATCACATTACATAGAGAGATTCAGGGGTCCGGAGCACGCCTAGCAGGTATAGCTATACAAATATTACTATATGCTGATGACATTGTGCTGATTTTTTACTCTCTGGAGGGACTACAAAGTCATCTATAGACAAAGGTTTGTCAATCAACATGGACAAAACTAAAGTGATGGTGTTTAACACCACTCAAGCATGGATAACAAGATCAGAACCAGAATTCTTCTTGGGAGAGGAAAAGGTGGAATACACACGCTCTTACACATACCTAGGAGTAACATTTACAGGACCTAGGTTCTCCTTACATGAGGCTGCTTGTGCCCGCTTTCTCGTGGATATGCAGCCCTGGGTGCTCTCGAGAGACAATATGCACATTTGCAGTTCCAAGAGCCACGGACCAAGCTATGGTTATTTCATACACTTGTCACACCAACTCTTCTCTATGGAGTAGAAACATGGGGACCGAGTCTTAACAAGGCAAATCATTGGAAAGATTTAGAGAGACCTTTAGTGTCAATGATTGCTTGTATGATAAGGAGCAAAGCATCGGTGCCCCAGGATATAATCCGGGCAGAGATGGGAGCAACACCTATAATAACCGAGGCATTGTTCCGATCAGTGACATTTATCCAACGTCTTTGGGAGCTCCCGAAACGAAGGTACCCAAGGTTGGCACTTATGTCGACAACTGGTTGAAAATGTAGACACTCATTGTTGGTATGCTGAAATGCAGCAATGGGTCAAGTCACATGACATGAGTATAAATGCACTACCCCTGTTCCAATATAGCTTGGACTGTCCCCACCTAAATATGACTAACGTGGAAAAGAATAGAGTGATCCGAACTGATATTAGTAACTTAGAAAACAAGATAATATGGATCAGCCCCAAAATACCACTTGGTACAAAAATGGCCCACTATAAGACGCACTTCTTACATGCATCGGAGGATGGATTCGTCATCAGGCCACCTTATATGGCCATACATCTATCGTATGCGCTGCGTAGTGTGATAGGGCAGTTCCGAACTTCATCACATCAGCTACAGATTGAGGTAGGTAGATATACACGACTACCTCTAGAAGAGAGAATTTGCCAATTGTGTCATCAAGGAACAGAATCTGAGGAACACTATGTTTGTCATTGTAGTGTCTTTTATGAAGTCAAAGGGAGATACCATTGCCTCTTTAAACAAGGCTTTGACCCACTACGCAAGGTAATGGAATATGAGGACCAACGATGCCTAGGACTTTTCTTGCTAGAGTTCAAGAGATATCGGGAAAAGTTGTTCTTTAGCCCCATCACTCCTACTAATGCTACAAGTGCATCATAGGATACACAAATGGGCTCAAGACCAGGACATAAGAAAGGGGTTACAATT
Source organism: Azolla caroliniana (assembly GCF_043228905.1). Taxonomy (NCBI): domain Eukaryota; kingdom Viridiplantae; phylum Streptophyta; class Polypodiopsida; order Salviniales; family Salviniaceae; genus Azolla; species Azolla caroliniana. The sequence goes on from NW_028230436.1 coordinate 16,454,465, forward strand.
GATCGGGCAATAGCAATTTGCCGTGCACGTAGGCCCCGGCCCCATGGACCACGACCTCGACACCCTTGTCATCAACAGATAAAAGCCATTATCTCCCGCCATCATAGGTGCTTCCCTCGCTTCGGAGACATTTCCATTGTGGATCGACCTATGCTAGAGATCTTTCGAAGACAAAAGCTACAATATACCTAACTTGAGAATCTGACATGTGCCAAAAACCAGATTCCGTCGTTTCTTCTCTTTTCATCTTATTTACTTTTATATTTATTGTGTAATATTTATAGGAAATTGGTAAATTCACAGGTTTTTTGTATTTTCAAAGTTTTTTTTTTGGTTGAGAAATATGATTATTTGTGTGCTCACTCACAGTTTATATTTGCATTTCTCTCTCTCTCTCTCTATGTGTGTCTAATTGAAGCTCCCTTTCTCTCTCTCTCTCTGTGTGTCTAATGGAAGCTCCCTTTCTCTCTCTCTCTCTACCTTCGGGGACATCTGATAAAATTGGAACGATACAGAGAAGATTAGCATGGCCCCTGCGCAAGGATGATACGCACAAATCGAGAAATGGTCCAAATTTTTATGGCAGCTGATCATGCATATCTACGCTTTGAGGTAAAGGATGGATGCACAAAGGATGTATATGCTAAGGCGAGGGGGCTGGCTAGGTATCTATTCACTCACGAGACAATTGATGTCTATAGTTGTGGTGTATACAATGGCATGCTAGATTTGGATCCTTTTGCACCCCTTGAAGAACTTACCCAAGGTTTATCCAAATCATTGCATAAAGCAGTCACAAAAGCCTTCCCTCACACAACGGCTAACCCCCCCAAACTCGGTAGAGTAATACAAAATAGTTGGTATGATGATGAATGTCGTGATACAAGGAGATGCTTGCAATGTGATGTAACTCGGGGCATTTATACACACAACCAAGTGAGAGCAACCTTCCAACGCCTCGTAAGGAGGAAGAAGAGATTGTATTTGGCTAAATTTGAAGATCATTTGTATCGCTTGTTTCTAGGGCGAGAGAGTAAAAGAGCATGGAAAATGTTTAATGAGAGGCAACCCACCACACAACTGACCTCACCTTAGGTGTGGCACGAATATGCGAAGGTCCTATATGATATCCCGGGGCAACCTCCTCTTCCCCACCCAAATGCCTCACGCCCACATGAATCAACCTTCTTTACACCACAAAATGTAAGAAATGCCATTGATAGGCTATAATTTGGGAAGGCCCAAGATCATGATGGATTGGTGGGTGAACACTTTATCTATGCCCGTGACACCTTGTTCCCATTGCTAGCACACATCTTTAATAGAGCCATGTGCGGAGGTTTTCCTACTGATGGACTCAGCATACCATTGTGCCAATCCTCAAGAGTGGAGACCCCATGATGCCAAGCAACTATAGGACAATCATGATTGGCCATTACTTGGCTAAACTATATGGCTCGATTCTGGAATCAGAATTGAGTATATGGGCAGAGCAAAATGGCTGCCGTTCAATTGGACAGGCAAGCTTTCGGAAGGGTTTCACAACTTTGGATCACATATTCACCCTCCGGGCCCTTATTGAGGAGGGCAGAGCCCACAATAAGAGGATTTATTGCTGCTTTGTGGATTTTCGAAAAGCCTTTGACACTGTGCCACGTGCTCGGCTTATGCAGCGGCTAGAGGCCATTGGTGTTCCTATAGACATGCAATGGGGAATCTATGCACTCTATGAATCTGTTTCAGGAAAAGTGCGGTCTCCCAAGGGCTTGTAAGAGGCGGTGGCTAGCACAATTGGCGTGAAGCAAGGATGCCCACTATCCCCCACACTCTTCGGTCTCTATATAGATGAGGTATCACAGTACATAGAGAGATTTGGTGGTTCCAGAGCACACCTAGCAGGTATCGCTATATAGATATTACTATATGCTGATGATATTATGCTGATTTTTGACTCTCCGGAGGGACTACAAAGACATCTAAATGCCTTAAAACTATTTTGTACGGACAAAGGTTTGTCAATCAACATGAATAAAACTAAAGTGATGGTGTTTAACACCACCCAAGCATGGGTAACAAGATCAGAACCAGAATTCTTCTTGGGAGAGGAAAAGGTGGAATACACACGCTCCTACACATACCTAGGAGTAACATTTACAGGACCTAGGTTCTCCTTACAGGAGGCCGCTTGTATGTGCACATTTGTAGTTCCAAGAGCCACGGACTAAGCTATGGTTATTTCATACACTTGTCACACCAACTCTTCTCTATGGAGTAGAGACATGGGGACCGAGTCTTAACAAGGCAAATCATTGGAAAGATTTAGAGAGACCTTTAGTGTCAATGATTGCTCGCATGATAAGGAGCAAAGCATCGGTGCCCCAGGATATAATCCGGGCAGAGATGGGAGCAGCACCTATAATAACCGAGGCATTGTTCCGATCAGTGACATTTATCCAACGTCTTTGGGAGCTCCCTAAACGAAGGTACCCAGTGTTGGCACTTATGTCAGTCATCAAGACAACTGGCTGAAAATGGAGACACTCATTGTTGGTATGCTGAAATGTAGCAATGGTTCGAGTCACATGGCATGAGTATAAATGCACTACCCCCGTTCCAATATAGCTTGGACTGTCCCCATCTCAATATGACCAAAGTGGAAAAGAATAGAGTGATCCGAACTGATATTATTAACTTAGAAAACAAGATAACATGGATCAGCCCCAAAATACCACTTGGTACAAAGATGGCCCACTATAAGACACACTTCTTACATGCATTGGAGGATGGATTTGTCATAAGGCCACCTTATATGGACATACATCTATCGTATGCGTTGTGTAGTGTGATAGGGTAGCTGCGAACCTCATCACATCAGCTACAGATTGAGGTGGGCAGATATACACAACTACCTCTAGAAGAGAGAATTTGCCAATTGTGTCATCAAGGAGTGGAATCTGAAGAACACTATGTTTGTCATTGTAGTGTCTTTTATGAAATCAGAGGGAGATACCATTGCCTCTTTAAACAAGGCTTTGGCCCACTACGCAAGGTAATGGAATATGAGGACCAAAGATGCCTAAGACTTTTCTTGCTTGAGCTCAAGAGACATCGGGAAAAGTTGTTGAAGAATACAACCACACAAGCTCATCCACAAAGAACAATCACAACTTTCTTTAGCTCCATCACTCCTAATACTAGAAGTCAACCCCAGGATACAAAAATGGGATCTAGACCAGGATATAACAAAGGGGTTACGATTGATCGGGCAATGGCAATTTTCGGTGCTTGTAGGCCCCGGCCCCATGGACCACAACCTCGACACCCTTGTCATCGACAAATAAAAGCCATTATCTCCCGCCATTGTAGGTGCTTCCCTCGTTTCGGAGACATTTCCATTCTGGATCGACCTATGATAGAGATCTTTCGGAGACAAAAGCTACAACATACCTAACTTGAGAATCTCGCATGTGCCAAAACCCAGATTCTCTCGTCTCTTTTCTTTTCATCTTATTTACTTTTATATTTACTGTGTAATATTTACTTTATTTTGATTTGTTCTCAAAGACGAGAAAACATTTAAGATGTAATCTCTTATTCGGTCTTATAGGCTATTTTGGCCGCTTAAAAGACGTTAATATATCTTTCTTTCTTTCTTCTTTCTCTCTTTGTCTAATTGAAGCTCCCTTTCTCTCTCTCTTTGTGTGTCTAATGAAGCTCCCTTTCTCTCTCTCTCTCTGTCTGTCTAATTGAAGCTCCCTTTCTCTCTCTCTCTCTCTCTCTCTCTCTCTCTCTCTAAATGAAACTCCCTTTCTCTCTCTTTCTCTCTGTCTAATTGAAGCTCCCTTTCTCTCTCCCTCTCTCTCTCTAGTTGAAGCCTGGACACAATGCTAGAACATGCTCCAAATCTTAATAAACTGTGAAAATACAAAAAAAACTGTGAATTTACCAATTTCCTATTTATATTATTTTGATTTGTTCTCAAAGACGAGAAAACACTCAAGATGTAACCTCTTATTTGGTCTTATAGGCCATTTTGGCCTCTTAAAAGACGTTAATATATCTTTCTTTCTTTCTAAGCTAGTAAATTCGCCTCTTCCCTTTGTTTGGTGACCATCCTTCTTTCAGTATTTTCCTTCTATCAGTTGTGTTCTTAGATTGAAGTTTACCTATAGATGCATGTGTACCTTCTGTTTTTGGTCTACCCTATTCCTTAATCCCCTCACCTTGTATCATTGTTTGGTTAAATCTTAGGAATGGACACCAATGTGCCTCGAGCTTTGTTCAAGCTCAAGATGGCCAGACGATGAATGCATTCTTTGATGTGAGTAAAACCTGTATCTTATAGTGGGCCATCTTTCTACCAGCTGATATTTTTTGGGCTAATCCATGTTATCTTGTTTTCCAAGTTAATAATATCAGTTCGGATCACTCTATTCTTTTCCACTTTGGTCATGTTTAGATGGGAACAATCCAAACTATATTCGAATGGGGTTAGTGCATCTAGGTTTATGCCATGTGACTTGAACCATGCTTGTATTTTAGCATACCAACAATGTATTCGGTGTTCAGCAAGTTCTTTTGATGACATAAGTACCAACTTTGAGTACCTTTCTTTAGAGAGCTCTCAAAGCCATTGGATACAGGTCACTAATCAGAATAATGCCTCAATGATTGTGGGGGCTGCTGTCATCTTTGCCTGGATTATATCATGGGGCACAAAGCAGCAATAAGCGTTGATTGATTAAAAGCTATAACGGCTAGCCCAACAGCTAGTTAGCTCCAACAGCCAGTTAGCCCAATGGCCAGATCTTGGCCTTTATAAAGAGGAACTTTCACCTCATGTAAATATGAGTGATCTCTATATTTTCTCCCTCCTGTTGTGACCTACCAATGTATATTATTGAACAAATGTGCCTTCTCATTTTTCAATTTGGTATTAGAGCATAGAGTCGCCCCTCTGCAAAACTCTAGATCCACCCTTCTGCTGGTATGACAACGATTGGAACAACACTGTCCTAGCATCCGAGAGAGGAAAGGGGGATTTTTCATTTAGGGATGACATTGCTATTTGATTGAGAGGCAACTTGAGAAAAGAAGTTAGAAGAGGAGAGAAAAGATAGGCTAAGTTGAGAAGATGGATGAGGTGTTCTCAAAATTGAACGAGGATGAGGTGAAAACATTGGTGAAATACATGAAGCAGGCTGAGATTGTAGGATCTGGAGGTGTGACATGAACACAACCACCACCTAAACTTGAACTCCTCCCAGTTGAGTTCAAACTCGATGGACCAGACACGTACTTGAGCTGGTCGTGTCGCATTATAGGTGCCTTGCCATGGAGAAGCCTTGACGGCTACCTAACGGGAAAAGAGAAAGAACCTCCTGTCAAAACGAGCAATGAATGGAAAGCATGGAGAGCTACCCACATGTCTTTGTACACGTGGCTTCTCAACTCCATGGTTCCATCAATCGCCACAACTGTTGATAGAATTTTAAGTGAAGGAAATTTGGGAGAAATTGCAAAAGATCTATGCTGGGAGGGGAAATAACATGAGAGTATTTGTGATCGAGCAAGAGATAGATGTCGTCTGGCAAGGAGATAGGATGATTCAGGAATATATCATAGAGCTGGAGCGTCTATGGGCAGAATATGAGCATTTCTCGCCTGTGACAGTGTGCAATGATCCTCAATGTAAGAGCAAGGAAATTTCTCCTCAAAGAAGAACCATGCAATTTTTGAAACATCTCAACCTATCGTTTGATCGAAGAAGGGCAGTTCTTCTAGCCAAGGCTGAAATTCCCACACTTGATGAGGCAATTGTGACTATGATACAAGAGGAGAGTAGAATGAAGTTGCTCTCTGACACTACCAGACTTCCAAGGGTACGATCGGCATAATGGTGTCAAATTCAAGCGGAAGTGAAAAGGACAGTAGACCATCTGTAGGAAAACTTTATCCTAGAGCTGTGAAATATGTATTTGTGGGATACTCTCTGCCACACAAAAAGGCTATGTTTGCTGGAGTTCAATGGAGAAGAGATTATTTGTGAGCATGGATGTTCATTTCAGAGAATCAGAGCCATATTATAAACAAGAGGTAACTTCACCCTTTGATAACTGAATTGAGACAAAAAATATGAGGGAAGGAGATAATGGTCAGAGGTTGCTAATTCCTTTGTTGATCCCTACATTAGCTAACAAAAAAGTGAGCGTAGGAGATAAGGAAGAAGGAAAAGAAGACGAGGAACCTATATGTGTTGGGACTCAAGCTGAGGGGAGGTAAAGATGTATACAAGGAAGAGGAGGCAGAAAGAAGGAAACATGAACATGTCTTCAATGCCACTTGTGCCATCAATTCACCTTAGCAGTGAATAAGGATTGGAAATTACATCAATTAGATGTAGAAAATGCATTCCTTCATGGAGAGTTGATGGAGGAAGTGTACATGGATGTCCCCGCAGGTTTTCGTACAATTCAAACAGTAGGTAAGGTTTGCAGACGAAGGAAGTCACTTTATGGACTAAAGCAATCTCCTCGAGCCTGGTTCGATAGGTTAAAAAGGGCTATGGTGGGTATGGGATACGAGCAGACGAATGCAGACCATACAGTGTTTTGTCAACAATACAAGGAGCATACTACATTACTTGCTGTGTATGTGGATGATATAATTATCATGGGTAACGATGAAGGAAAAACTGCACAACTAAAGGTGAAATTGGGTAAAGAGTTTGACGTGAAGGATCTAGGATTGCAACGATACTTTCTTGGAATTGAGGTAGCTCGTGGAGCAGATGGAGTTGTTCTATGTCAGCGAAAATATGTATTAGATCTTCTCACAGAAACTGGAATGTTGGGTTGTAGGCCCATAGCTTCTCCAATCGACAAAAAGATCAAGCTAACTGAACTTGCAAGAGAGAAAGTTGATCGTGAAAGGTATCAAAGATTGGTAGGTCGGCTGATTTATTTGACTCACACCGGTCCAGATATTTCATTTGCAGTAAGTGTGTTAAGTCGCAACATGCATGATCCGAGGAAAGATCATATGGATGCAGTGTACCATATTCTGAGATATCTCAAAGGTGCCCCGGGGAAGGGATTGATCTTTAGAAAGCATGGCCATTTTAACATTGAGGACTATTGTGATTCTGATTGGGCCAGTTGTGCTGATGATAGGAAATCCACATCAGTATACTGCATGTTTGTTGGGGGCAATCTGGTTTCTTGGAAGAGTAAGAAACAGTCAGTAGTAGCAAGCTCAACAGCTGATGCAGAGTATAGAGCTATGTGGAGATGTTATGGCTGAGAACTCTCCTAGTAGAACTAAAGGTGAATCAAGAAAATCAGATGATGCTGTGGTGTGACAATAAGTCAGCAATCAGCATTGCCAACAATCCGGTACAGTACGATAGGACCAAACACATCGAAATCGACAGATTCTTTATCAAGGAGAAGCTTGATAATGGAATATTAAAATTGAGTCATGTTTCTACTGAACATCAAGTAGCAGATTGTCTTACAAAGGGACTTGGAACAGTAAGTCTTACTAGATTGTGTGACAAGATGGGCTTAGTGGAGTGTTGAGAATGATTAAAAGTTATAATGGCTAGCCCAACGGCTAGTTATTTCCAACAGCTAGTTAGCCCAACGGCCAGATCTTGGCCTTTATAAAGAGGAACTTTCTCCTCATGTAAATATGAGCGATCTCTGTATTTTCTCCCTCCTGTTGTGACATACCAATGTATATTACTGAACAGATGGGCCTTCTCATTTTTCTATTTTAATAAAGTGTATTGTGATGTGGATAGGGATGCATATGTGGAAATTGATGTTCAGGCCATATAAAGAATTATACGACATTCATATAATTAATTTTGTAACATAAATAATTATATACATGCATATGTGTACCTATATATGCATGTGATATAATTATTATAGTTTGACATGAATGTTTTACCAATTTGGATTTTATTTTTTATGAGTGTACTTTTTGCATTAGCGTATGTCATCCTTAGGACTTTAAGGGAAGGTAGAATTATCATATGATTTATGAATTCCTGTTTGTTAAATGTTGAATTATTTCAGTGTATTGTATATGTGGATAGGGATGCATAGATATAATTCTACATCTGGCCAAGTAAAGACATGTTTGCTGCTCCAATCTCAGTTTCAATTAGAAAACCTTGTATTGCTCATGGTACCAAGACAATTTCGCTTGCAGAACAAGTGGATTCATGGCCAGGGCCAAGCAAAGACCACACAGGTCTAATCCAGCTGCATTGTCGTCCAATGTTGAAACTACAGGTTTTGATTCTTTTCTTTTCTCATTTCAAGCCATAATAGGCAGTTTTCAAAGAGAAAAAGTTGATGTTGAGACTTCTAGGCATGTATTTAAATGTTATGCTATTTTTATTGCCTTACTATGTATTTTGGTTCTATCAGTATGTGCACTATGGTTTTGGCTATAGGTCTTGCCAACATTTAACTGTGTTTTAAAATCATCCATCTTTAGGTAGAAATGGAAGCTTAATTATTTGGGTTTCAGATTTTTGTCAAATTGCTTTAGTTTCTGATTTCTAACGGAACATCCAAAGTCAAACTTTTTAAAGCTTTAGAAATTATGTAAATGGCAATCACTAAATGGCACACTTTCTTTGTTCAGTTTCTTGTGTTGCCGCATTGACAGCTTATTGAAATGTTCATTATTGGTCTTCTACTGATCTTGGACATGTTTGAAATGTGTTTAAGATCAATATTTGGCTATCTTTAGCTTTACATGGACGCTTAATTGATTGGGTTTTAGATTGATCAATCCTTTTCCATCCAAAATCCCTAGCTTGATTAACTCAGTTTTTCAAGATTTAGAAAATTTTAATTAATACACTGATCATTGTCAGATGGGATGGTTTCATTGCATCAATTATTTGTGTTGTCTCAGTGATGGTTCAATCCTATGATCTTTATTTAATTTTTGGTCAGGAAGTAGCCGGCCCCATTTGAATCGCAGTAATAGTGCGCCACCAACTGCTCCTACAACACCATCCGACAATATTCCTGCTAATCGCCAACGCAAACCTCATCGATTTAGGCCTGGTACAGTGGCTTTAAGAGAAATCAGGCACTACCAAAAGACTGTTCACTTTCTTATCCATCCCTTACCATTTGCGCGACTGGTGGGTTCTTGTGATTGCAAAACATGGCAGAGATGGATAGAACTTATAGAATGTATGAATCACTATTAAACTTTGTCAAAAAAGCACTAATGACTCAACAACTTAAGGTTTCCACATTTCACATATCTAAGTAGTAGTTTGAGTTCTTGCAATATTAAGTAGTTTTTAGACCTTTACAGGGTGGCTTATACATGTTTTCTTATATGCTACTCAGGTCAGGGAACTAGCTGCCCATTTTTCAGACACAGTGAGCCGATGGACAGCTGAGGCATTGGTTGCTTTGCAAGAGGTAAAGCCAGCTTGAAAAAACCTATAATTTAGGTTTAGACTTCGAAAAAACTAATGAATACAAGTGTCAGTATCAAACCTAACATACAGGTCTTTGCCATCTATCTCTAAAACATTTACATTCTGCAGGCTGCTGAGGATCATTTGGTGCATTTGTTTGAGGACACTAATTTATGTGCTATCCATGCAAAACGTGTCACAATAAGTAAGTCAATCTAGTCTTATTTTGCCCCATGGATCTTCTTTATGCATGTCATGTATGTTTAATAAGAAATCAGGCATTTGCACAAATGTGAGTTCATGGGAATGCCATTTGAACATACTTAAACACAGATAAATGCAAGTGTTAGAACCAACCTGAACCGTTTATTAATAATCCAAACCATTTAATTATTTTGGAACCAATAAATGATTAAACCATGGGTTAACGGTTCGGTTCGGTTTGAGCCGAAACCGGGCCCATAGCTATTGGCGAACTACAAAGACATTTATGTCTTATAAGTACTATGCATAGACAAAAGTTCGTCTTTAAACATAGATAAACTAAAGTGATGATCTTTAACATCACATAAGCATGGGTAACAAGATCAGAACTACAATACATGGGAGAGGAAAAGGTAGCACACATACGATCCTATATGTACCTAGGAGTAACATAGAACATAGATGAAACTAAAGTGATGGTCTTTAACATCATGTAAGAGTGGGTAACAAGATCAGAACCAAAATTCCTCTTGGGAGAGGAAAGGTGGCACACACATGATCCTATATGTACCCAGGAATAACATTCAAAGGGGCTCGTTCTCATTCTGGAAGGTTGTGTGTGGTCGACTTTCTCCTAGATATGCAACTTTTCGCGCTTTTAAAAGAAAATATGCACATTTGCAGTTCCAAGAGCCACGAACTAAATTGTGGCTATTTGACACACAGATGCTAAAAATAGGATCAATTCCTTTACAGATCCCTACATCAGCTGAGAAATAAGTGAGCGTAGGCGGTACGGAAGAAGAAGGATACGAAGACGAGGGGCCTATATGTGTTGGGACTCAAGCTGAGGGGGAGCTATAGGTGTATACAAGGAAGAGGAGGCAGAAAGAAGGAAAAATGACCACATCTTCAGTGCCACATGTGCCATCAAGTTCCATGTCCCGACGTACCTCGATTTCTGAAATACCTACAGAACTTCCAAACCCAGAAATCACAGGTGATATGATTTCCTCTCCGTCTCCCATAGAGATTAGGAGGACCACTCGTAGTAATGCAGGAGTTCCTCCTGATCGTTATGGTTTTCCTCATGATATTGCTCAATTTATCTCTTATTCTAACATATCAGCTACACATAGAGCATTCACTGCATCATTAGACTCTGTCACTTTACCCAAGTGTTGGCAGGTTGCTAAAGAAGATCCAAAATGGAAAGCAGCCATGCAAGAAGAACTCAGAGCTCTTGAGAAGAACAAAACTTGGGAGATTGTGTCACTACCACCAGGAAAGAAGGCGGTTGGGTGCAAATGGGTGTTTACAATAAAATAGACCCTAGAGCAAAAAATAGATGAGACTAAAGGATATAGTCAGACATATGGCATTGACTACGATGAGACTTTTGCACCTGTGGCAAAGATGAGCACTGTTAGAACGCTTATTTCCTTAGCATTGAATAAGGATTGGAAATTACATCAATTAGATGTAGAAAATGCATTCCTTCATGGAGAGTTGATGGAGGAAGTGTACATGGATGTCCCCCCAAGTTTTGGTACAATTCAAACAATAGGTAAGGTTTGCAGGCTAAGGAAGTCGCTTTATGGACTGAAGCAATCTCTGCGAGCCTGGTTCGACAGGTTAGAAGGGCTATGGTGGGTATGGGATACCAACAGACAAATGCAGACCATACAGTGTTTTTTCAACAACACAATGAGCATACTACATTACTTGTTGTGTATGTGGACGATATAATTATCACGGGTAACGATGAAGGGGACATTGCCCAACTGAAGGTGCAATTGGGTAAAGAGTTTGAGGTGAAGGATCTAGGATTGCTACGATACTTTCTTGGAACTGAGGTAGCTCGTGGAGCAGATGGAGTTGTTCTATGTCAGCGAAAATATGTATTAGATCTTCTCACAGAAACTGGAATGTTGGGTTGTAGGCCCATAGCTTCTCCAATCGACCAAAAGATCAAGCTAACTGAACTTGCAGGAGAGAAAGTTGATCGTGAAAGGTATCAAAGATTGGTAGATCAGCTGATTTATTTGACTCACACCGGTCCAGATATTTCATTTGCAGTAAGTGTATTAAGTCGCTACATGCATGATCCGAGGAAAGATCATATGGATGCAGTGTACCATATTCTAAGATATCTCAAAGGTGCCCCAGGGAAGGGATTAATCTTTAGAAAACATGGTCATTTTAACATTGAGGACTATTGTGATTCTGATTGGGCCAGTTGTGCTGATGATAGGAAATCCACATCAGTATACTGCATGTTTGTTGGGGGCAATCTGGTATCTTGGAAGAGTAAGAAACAGTCAGTAGTAGCAAGGTCAATAGCTGAAGCAGAGTATAGAGCTATTGCTATAGGAGTTGCAGAGATGTTATGGCTGAGAACTCTCCTAGTAGAACTAAAGGTGAATCAAGAAAATCAGATGATGTTGTGGTGTGACAATAAGTCAGCAATCAGCATTGCCAACAATCCGGTACAGTACGATAGGACCAAACACATCGAAATCGACAGATTCTTTATCAAGGAAAAGGTTGATAATGGAATATTAAATTTGAGTCATGTTTCTCCTGAACGTCAAGTAGCAGATTGTCTTACAAAGAGACTTGGACCAGTAAGTCTTACTAGATTGTGTGACAAGATGGGCTTAGTGGATATTTTTCACCCATCTTGAGGGGGAGTGTTGAGAATGTTTAAAAGTTATAACGGCTAGCCCAACGGCTAGTTATTTCCAACGGCCATATCTTGGCCTTTATAAAGAGGAACTTTCTCCTCATGTAAAAATAAGCGATCTCTGTATTTTCTCCCTCCAGTTGTGACATACCAATGTATATTACTGAACAGATGGGCCTTCTCATTTTTCTTTAGGTTCAAGTCACATGGCATAAGCATAAATGCACTACCCCAGTCCAATACACAGCTTTTGGATTGTCCCCATCTAAACATGACCAAAGTGGAAAAGGATAGAGTGGTTCAAACTGATATTTCAAATTGAAGGACAAAAGAATGTAGGAAGATGGCCCACTATAAGGCACAGTTTTTACGTATATCAGAGGATGGATTCATCGCCATACACTCTTATATGGATATACATCTATTGCAGGGGAAGTTGCTGAAAGACAACAATTCGATAATACAACCACACAAGCTCATTAACTAAGGACAATCACAACTTTCTTTAGCTCCACTATTCCCGTTCATGCTACAAGTCAACCAAGGGCTACACAAGTGGGCTCGCATACAGGAGACAACAAAACGGTTTCAATTGATCAAAATTAGCAATTTGTTATGCACATAGACCTTGGCCTTGTGACCCTGATCTTGCCATCCTTGTCATTGACAGATAAAGGCTATTATCTCTTGCCATCACAATGTCTTACCTCTAGAGATCTTTCCATTCTAGATCAACATATGCTATTTTCAAGATAAAAGTTACTACCTAACTTGAGAATCTTTTACATGTAGGGATAATGGGATTCTTTAGTCACTTTTATTATTACTATCCTGAATCTTCATTAATATCCTGAAAGGTATTGTGTGATATTTTGCATAAAATTTACAGAACTGGAAAGCACTGTGTCTCCTGATCACTATTAGTAAAAGGCACAACTAATATAAAACCTGGACAGTACTAAAACTAGAAAGGATCTCCAAAGTAGCTGGGGGTTTAAGAAACTGTATGACCAACGAGATTTTCTTGTCTATTGATGAGGAATCACATAATGTTATGATTCTAATAGTTTGGGGTCTGATAGGCCAGTATGCCACGACTGAGGTGTGACCACTCTCTTTTTCTTTCGTTGCTTCTTTTCCCTGATGTGTAATAACACATGGGCATTGCGAAAGATACATGTAGAGAGGTAGGCCTTTTATGCATCACAGGTTGCACTCGTCGAGTTAGGTTCTCGATTGACATTTTATCTGATACACTTATCTGAAACTTTTCCATTCTTTGATGTGCCCTTTTTGTAAGTTCAAGCCCTTTAGTTACATGTGAAAGATAAGAATTAGTTCATAATATGAAAATTTTAAAACTGTTTAGGGATTTTCAAAGTACTTCATAATGTGAAACATTTCCAAGTTAAAATTTATATAAAGAATCTCTTCTTCTTTTTTAATCCAGTGCCTAAAGATATGCAGCTTGCAAGACGTTTGCGTGGCAACACCATTGACAGGCCTTGGTGATTTGTACACACTTAAATCTTTTCAATTATCTAATTAGGTAGGAATTCACCAAAATAAAATTCTCTAGCTATTACATAATAAGTAAGTAGCGTCTGACCTGTTCAACGTCATTAACGTGTCAATCAACTATAAAACCACCATGTATATATATATGAGTGAAGTCCTAAACATAGATATGACTTAATTCATGTTGTATAATTCGGAAAACAAATTGGCAACATTGCCATATGGTTACTGATGCTTTTATGGAATAGTTAGTACTTAGTACATTATCTGATTTTGATGGTATATGTTGGCTATATATTTTCCTTGTTCAAATGCGAAAAATTATTGATTCAGAGCGCTTGACATCATAATTGGTGTATTTATTCTTGGATTATCCTTAACCTGATTCTGGTAATAGAATTATAAGAGGTGAATATTTCTCTTATGGTGTTTTTATGTAATGAAAAAAGACACAGAAGAATAAAGCGTTGCTGCTTTCTCGTTAATATTCAGCTAGTTCGTTAAGTTTTACTGAATAACTGCAAATATATCACAAAACATATTGGTTTGGGAAGGCATATAAATTACATTTTCATCAGGAATTTGCCTCTCCTTATGAATACTATTAAAGAGGACATGTCTTTTCAAAGCTGTGTAAAAAAATGACATGTCTTGTAAAGTGGTTCTTAAATGAGATACATAGATATTAGGCTATATGCTTAAAAAAGAAGAAAGAAGAAAAAGAAAAAGAAAAAAGAGAAGGAAAAAAGGAAAAAAAGAGGAAATATTTATTTATTTACTATTAATACGATTGAAATTCATAATCTAACAAAGAATTGCATAAATTACAACTTGATTCTGTGTCTGCCATTCTGTTTATATTAGACTAGACATCATTACTCCAAAAAATAAGGAGAATTAGTCTTGGCATGAGTATGAACTCCAAAAAATAAGGAACTAGTGTGTGCTTATCAAAATACAACAGAACACATCGACCACCTAAGGTTTGCCAAGTTCTGGAAAGAAAATCATTAACATCAAGTACAAGAGAATGCATTAACCATCTAATGCTTGATAGAAATATTTAGAAGATTCTTTTATTTATTTAGGAGAAAGGACATAAGCATAAACCGCTACAAGGCTTCAAATGGAAATCAATTGAAACCCAAAATGAACTATATTCTATTTTGAGCCAAAGTGGAAATTATTTGCACACATAAAATTCATGAAATGATTCATTGATCAAATTTCTTAAACACCCTCATTGACTAAGATCAACAAAGACCCAAATTAGCGAATGTTTTCCATTTTGAATAAATTAAAATGTGGTACACAGTAAAATGTATTACGAAGTGGATAGAACAAATATTCATCTAAGTGTCCCTTATGTACACTATTTATCCTTTACAATTATCTATTAATGAAGCTATTATAAGATGGTTCTATGTAATGGTTCTTCAATTGCACCTCACCTTCATAGTATTCTACATTATGAAAATGCGTGTGAGTGCACCGACACATAAATGTACATATAATTACTCGTGCAATTGTTTTGTCTTAGAACATGGGAAGTAGTCGTGATTTCACAACAAAGGTTGATCTAGGAAAGGTAAACTCTTTTATTAAGTTATGGAGATTGAGTGTCACATTTTCTAATATATGTATATTCCCTTATTAGTTTAATTGCTATAAATAAAATGAGCTTGAGTTGGCTTCAAAAAGGTGAAGGAGAGGAATGATATTTTCTGTCCATAAGCTCCATATGGATTATCATGTTTATTATTTAGAATATTTGATATATCTTCCTCATTGAAAATACATAATAATGACTATATTGTAACAATAAATATCAAGTTTTCTATCTCTAATATAGCCAACTCAATCATAAGTTCCCATGGATCGGCAAGGAGAAGATTTTGTAAGTGATCCATGCAAGTCTTAATTTTGAAACCTATTGTGAGGTTTGACACTAGAAGTTTAGGTCACACAGTCAATTTCAAGTTTGAATATTTACATAGTTCACATTATGTACCTCCTGTGATCTCATCCAATTGCAGTTATGTAACCTGTTGAAAAAGGTTGAGCTTCATTTGGAGGTCGTTTACATGTGTATACGACTATATAATTTTGATTGGGCTATGGCTAACACGCTAATGTTGGTTCACGTGTTAATGTGTCACCATGCTAAGTGGGGTTCAATGCATAGTGTGAGTTCGCGCATAGGGATTGCGATATATTGAACTAGTTGTGTGGAGAATTAATATCATATCTCATGGTTGGCAAAAAGTTTGCATCAACTCGTGCCAAGAGTGTTGAGGGATCCAAATTCAGAGGTTGTTGATTTGACATCTTACCAACTAGATTTTGCAAAGAGCTCTAGAGTTTTTCCATTGACCAACCCTTGAGATAAAGGATAAGCCAAGAAGAAAAAACTAATGGAGAACATGTCTTTGAATAACATATTTTTTAAGAAACTATAAAAGTAGATGTCGACTAAACTCGATCAATTAGACCAAAGAATATCAAAATCAAATCAAGTTATTGTGACGCATTTGGAAGGATATATTTTCCACCAATTGATCTTAGCATATAATGATTGACTAGTCGTGGTGTTGAAAATGCAAGTAGCATGTATGTATGTATGTATGTATGTATGTATGTATGTATGTATGTATGTATGTATACAAATATATAAAGTCAATCACTACTTTTAAATAGAAATAGTTGTTGGTTTGTACATTCAGCAAATTCCATTCCTTTGCACGTATCTAATATGATAATTAAAATCACACTTGGAAGTCTACATCATTAATCACTTTATGTTCCAATATATGTCAAACATGGATAATTGATAATATATAGATTATTGTACTATTGTTTAGAATATGTCATGATCATGTATGATTGGTGATGACACATCAAGAGCAAATTATGTTCAAAGTCTCCTAACAAGCTTTCAGGACATGGGTTTGTCTAATTATTCACTTGAAGACAATTCCATGAAACCATTGAATTCATGCAAGTCGTCGTCAAATCTAATTTTTATAATGGAAACTCAAAGTCACAATAAGTTGCAATTGTTGCAAACATGCATATTCTAACTTCAATAAATGACACAATGAAGTATTTGTCAACGAAACACAAGTAACTTCGATGGTCAAGTCAAATATATCTTGATCAAATTGCATCTTAAACATTAACCAAACATTAGCCATCTCTTTATTAGAGCAAGGGAGGTACCAATAACATTCCGTATAAACATTGGGACCCTAAAACTACAATAATATAATTATTAGTAACTTTTCATGCACATGAACAAAATCAAGGGAGGTACCAATAACATTCCCTATAAACATTGGGACCCTAAAACTACAATAATATAATTATTAGTAACTTTTCATGCACATGAACAAAATCAATCAATCTCTCGCTCTCCTTTTTTTATTATCGTAATTAGCTTACCCTAGTGGTAAGTTGTTAACACTACAAGCATTGTGTCTTGGGTTCAAAACCCAATTTTCTCACTTCTCTCTATTATATATGTCATATATATCTCTTAATTCACTAGATGCCATTGTGGAATGTAGGGGTTGAACCCATGACCACATGGTCTCCATTGGGCAACCTTACCAACTAAGCTACATCCATCTGGGCACTCTCTCTCTCTCTCTCTCTATACGTCATATATATCTCTTAATTCACTAGATGCCACTGTGGAATGTAGGGGTTGAACCCATGACCACATGGTCTCTCCATTGGGTAACCTTACCAACTAAGCTACATCCATCTGGGCACTCTCTCTCTCTCTCTCCATCGAACATGTGTTTTTTTACTAGAACTCTTTTGCTTAAGTTCTTTTTCTTTTTTTTTTCCTTTCGATGAATGGGTAAATACCCCATCTTTGTTGTAAACCAATTGTCTCATGGGCCAATTTTGGTCTTAGAAGACGTTAATATCTCTCTATCTCTCTCTCTCTCCATAAACTAGGTCTAGTATAAAGCCATCGAACATGTGTTTTTTTACTAGAACTCTTTCGCTTAAGTTCTTTTTCTTTTTCTTTTCCTTTCGATGAATGGGTAAATACCCCATCTTTGTTGTAAACCAATTGTCGCATGGGCCAATTTTGGTCTTAGAAGATGTTAGTATATCTTTCCATCGCTCTCTCTATCACACACACATATATGTGTGTGTGTGTGTGTGTGTGTGTGTGTATGCATGCATGCATGCATGCATGTATGTATCTCGATATGTACATACATACATATTATATATATACACATACATATTAACATTCCCTATAAACTTTGGGATCCTAAAACTACAATAATATAATCATTAATTTATTGGAACTTTTCGTGCATATGAATGGGTAAATACATACATACATACATATTATATATATACACATACATATTAACATTCCCTATAAACTTTGGGATCCTAAAACTACAATAATATAATCATTAATTTATTGGAACTTTTCGTGCATATGAATGGGTAAATACATACATACATACATATTATATATATACACATACATATTAACATTCCCTATAAACTTTGGGATCCTAAAACTACAATAATATAATCATTAATTTATTGGAACTTTTCGTGCATATGAACAAAATCTCTCTCTCTCTCTCTCTCCCCCTCGCATGTATGTATGTATATATATGTGTGTATGTATATGTATGTATGTATGTATGTATGTATGTGTGTGTGTGTGTGTGTGTGTGTGTGTGTGTGTGTGTGTGTGTGTGTGTGTGTGTATGTATATGATCGTCCCACCAACTATATTGATTTGGTTTCATAGTCATGAATCATGATGCATGTCTTTGTGGCACCACCTAAATGATCAATCTTTTCAAGTAAATATAAATAAAACAAATTCCAATTAAGAAATTAAAATGTCCATGTTTAAAACAACAACATAGCATACTATTATGCAATTAAAAAAATCGGTATATGCCATATGCCAACAATATCTCGAAGGTAATTGACTAAGTTGGGAGTGCGAGTGATTATGATATACACACCATTACATTTGAAATGTCTAGTTTATAAGAGACCCTTATTTAAAGGATCGTGTTGTTACATTGATCATAAACCATTCTCTTGAATAAATAAGTCACTTGCTAGTGACACCTACAAAATTTCAAATAAATGATAGTTTGTAGTCATCCTCCATTTTTTGTTCAATTTATGATAATCTATTGAAAGTTGGTATAACCTCTTAATCATTATGGAGATTCTATATAGGACACCTCCTTTAAAAATTATATTTTGCATCATTTTTTATTTGTGTATATTTTAATGCCGAAATGATAAACCCACCTCTCACCTCCTACGGAGGATCACAATAACTAATCCATGAGAAAACCAAAATCTTTGAATACATCGAAAAGCTTGTGGATATCTTAAATAGCCTAGTCCAGGAGGATGTTTTATGTGGATGAATCTCTATATTATGACTTTTGTAGTACCTCTACTTCTAACATGGTGTTTATTGTAATAACATTTTGATTTCCTCCCACTTATCGATTATTTCAACATATATAATTCCCTTTCTAAACACATTGTAAACTAATCACAACTAATCGTTCTCAATGTGAGGGTATGTTTATCCTGAAAACAAGGTTTAGATTCAAAGGGATGGACCTATGTTAGGATGGAAACGATGGATAGTATGGGCAGCTGGCTTATGTTGACATTTTTGAATACTACAATGTAGTATGTGATAAGTACATAAATTAGTTGACTCTTATGTTTTAATGTAGCAAACACGGAATTTAGGTAGTGATCTTGAAAAAAAGGACCAATGATAATAAATGCAAGGGGTGAATATGGCAATCATTTCAAACAAAAATATACATCACAAGTAATACCACATTGGACATAATGTGTATGTGATTATTTCACAAAATATAAGAGAGCAAACATGCAATAGATTCAAGAAGTTATCAATGGATAAACTTTTGTGAGCAAAACCTCCGATACCAAAATAATCAACTCGCATAACACGATTATAAAATACTTGACAGAAACACCTCTTCCTTACTGATTTTTCCTAATGAGTCTTATGAACATGAGGTGTTGTCCCTAAATTAAACCGATTTAATTAATGGGTATAAGTGAGTTGCAATATACATAATGATATACATAAATGGAACTAAAGCCCATGGTAATGTGTTCATTGCAATAACTTGAAGTTCGTGAGCTCTTGTCCACATGAAACTACTTAAATTTGGACCAAGATTTGACAAGAACAAAAATGTTGTGAATCAATATGGTTCTTTTTATTTCTATTTTGTTTTGCATTGAATTGGCTTGGCTTATGTAATTTATGAACAAGCAAATGATTTGGAATACCTTATAAATGTTCCGAAACTTTTTGGATTCAATCAATATAATTAATGGTGTGTAACCGAGTATTCTATCTTTATTTCTAAGTATAGTGCTAAGCATATCATGCCTTCCATTTCCCTTTCTTCTTTTGAGAAAACATTCTAATAGAAATGTTTAATAAGTTGTTTCATACTCTACATTTTTTATGTTCTAGAATTAGGAACGATTTCAACGCCCCTATTTAAGCCATTGGATATCGAAAAGGCCCACACATTCTTTGCATATCTACCCGCGACTTGTTATTCAATAATTTCAAATCTACAATGGGTATACGAAAGTATACTGTATAATAGCACTTGGGATTTCATGTGATCGTTTTATTTCACATGTCCTAAAATAGACATTCCAATGGTCACTTTTGATAAGTTGTTCTGTGTCCTTTTCTCTCATTCTGATACTGAATTACTTTCCAAAAGACAATCGAGATTGACCAAATAGATGAAATAGAAAAATGCACATGCACATGTTGCATTTTTTCTTTTGTATTTGACGTTAGAATGTGTCATTCAAGTACTTGACATGTAAAATCTCTCGGGCGTGCATAAGGAAGACAAAATAAATATTATGGGAACACTTTGGGTTTTTAATATCCACGAGAGGGGAGGCGGTCATTTATAAATATGTAACCATAGCCTATGGGCTCAATGCAAGGGTTGATTAAAGCACTTTTGTAAATGTTATTGATCTTTTACAAGGGTGGGGGTATACATAATGATAGAATCAAATAGAAGAATGGTGCATTTGATTCACAAGGAACACACAGATTCAATTTTAATGGCAATATTGTGTGTGGCGAGGAGGATAAATCATAAATATGTAACCATAGCACATGAGTTCAATTGAAGGGCTTCTTAAAACCTTATTTTTACTGATCGCTTCACAAAAGATAAACATTTAAGCGGAACACAATAATTGAATAGGTGAAAAGGAGACAATGCAATGCACACAGAAGTTTTCTATTTGGAATCGATTGGGATGCAATATATATTAATGGTTTTACAAATGCAAGAGAGTAAGACTCTATGAAATGGGATTGTCCTTTTTCGTGTTTCAATAGGCTAAGGTTATTAGTAAGCTTCTATGAAATGGAACTGTCCTTTTTCGTGTTCGTATAGGCTAAGGCTAGAAAGAATATAGTCAATGTAGACAATTGTAAAACATTCAAGCAACATTTCGTGGTGCACCTCATGTCATGTGGAAAAACGCTCGTGATGTTAATGAAGAGTGGAAAGAGACGCCCACATAACCAACAATCTTTCACTAATATCTTTCTTTAGGAATTGACCGAGCTCCTTTCCTTGCTTGATATGAGGCCTAGAATTTTTGGAATTTATGAGAAATTCGAGATAATCCGACTGTATATTTTGTTCCCTAGTTAAAAATTCCATTTGGAAATTCAACTCTTGTTTTCGTGTTGTTGCATCCCAAGTGGAAATTTACACGAGGAGGGGTTACATAATGTACAAGCAAGCATAACCAAAATTGCAAGTGAAGCTTTTCTTTTTAATATTCGGGGCAGACCATATACCTTTGAATGCAACAAATAATGGAGGTCCAGGAAAGGGTGAGGAAACAAGACAAATAGAGACGATGATCTAACTACATATGTATACAAATGTCAACCATGGGAGAGATCCTCCTCTTTTGGGTGACAAAATTGGGTGTAGTGCACATGAGCGTTGGGGAGGCATCAAAACTTAAAGAAAAAGAGAGACCAAGTAAAGTTAAAAGAAAGAGGAGGCAACTTGGGGGGGTCAAATTTGGAATCCCTAGTTATAAGGGATGTGTGATGAGATAACTTGGCATACATAACATACATAATATAGTATAGTTGTGGTATACATTTCAAAGGAGTGGAAAAAAACCTCCACACATAAAATATAGGGCTGAAAGAGCACTTGCCAGCTAAGATGAGCAACAATCCAAAATGAATCTCACTGTCTGCCATAACTATTTATACTGCTTCTTGTTTTCCCCTTACTTCATTCTATTGATAGAGAAGGAAAGGGCATTCAGCGTTCACATCACACCCATACATACTAAGTCTTGACTTGACTTGCATGCTTCATGTATGTATGTATATAAGTGAGTGCTGATTGCATCCTTGTGATATCATATCCCTCTCCCCTCTTCTTTTGGTTACAACTATCTACTACTACTACTACTACTACTACTACTACTACTACTCTATCCATAGTAGCTGCAGTGCCATACCATACCATGGAGGGGATGAGTTTGCAGAAACACAAAATGTTGTTGTATGTGAGTGTGGTGCTGGCACTGATGATGAGTAGTAGTAGTTTAGTGGATCGTAATGATGGGATTCGGGGTGTCGCGGCGGCCGACGAAGAGGACAGTTGGTTCGACCGCATGTCGCAGACGTCTAGCTCTTATGATGTACAACCCAAAGAATACAACAAGAAAGGGAGCTTTTGGGTTCACCACAAACACCAACACCATAAGAAGACGACGGGTCGGAGCAACTTGGAAGTGTCGGAGCAGCTGACGCGCGGTGACGCATTCGCGGCATCCACCCCTTCGTCTACCCCCAACACCATCGTTGTTGCCAAAGACGGCTCCGGAAACTTCAAGACCGTCCAGGCTGCCGTAAACAGCATCCCCAAATCCAACAAGAAGCGTGTCGTCATCCAGATCAAGGCCGGAATCTACAAGTGTGTCACACAATAATTCATCATCCATCATCATTTTTTTATTTAGCCTAAATGCTGCTTAATATATAATTATAATAGGACGTGCAAACTATACAACCCACGTAGCGTTGACAAGTGCATATAATCTAAGCAAATTTGGTCACTCAAATATAATTAATTTAAAAGCCACTTTCCATTAGGCCCCATTAAGCCTGCTATTTATCTGAGGGTCCATATAATGCTGTCGAAAAGAGAATAGTTAGTACAAGTTGCACGATCAGTACTTGTGTGTAGTAATGCTGTTTAACTATGTATTGTTTATTTAGATTCACTAGAATCATAACATCACCCCAATTCTAATACCAATACCATATTAAGCTGCACTTACCTACAAAATGGGCCTTATAAAATAGAGACTATCAAATGGGTCAGCTCAATCCAAAAATATCAATCAAACAAGAAAAGAATATAATTATGTGATGCCAAATCTGATTGTAGTACAATTAGGAAGGCGTTGGAATTGATCAATTATTATTAAGTCTGGGTGGCTAATTTAGATTGTTTGGATTGTGATGAATGAATGGTGCAGAGAGAAAGTGACGGTGGATCAAGATTGGATCACGTTCCAGGGAGATGGTCCTCGGCTCACGGAGATCCAGTGGGGCGATACCGCAACTTCTGCGGGGAGCACCTTCAAGTCGGCGTCGGTCGCAGTAAATGGAGACCATTTCACTGCAAAAGACATCTCCTTCAGGGTACATATACTACTACTAGACTTACTGTTCATAAGTCCTGGGGATCATAGACTGTGGGGCAGATATATATATATATATATATATATATCTATATATACTATAGAGTCTAGACTTCTTGTGCATGTCATAATGCAATCATCATTGGTGGAATGGTATTAATATATAATTTAATTGAGATTGTTGTGTACAGTGGGTGGTATTCAGTCATGCTCTGTATAGTCCTACTAAAATCAATGATGATGATGATGATGATGATGAGTGTCCTTTCAAATGTTCCGAGTCTAGTTAGTTGTCAAATTATTATGTACAATGTGCAGTGTGTATAAGAAAATTGCACAAGTACATCCATTTTATTTATTTATTATCTTTGGGCCCTTAAAAATTTGAAGGTCACAAAATGTATGTATGTATGTATGTATGTATTCTTCTGTATTAATCTGCAATATGTATTGGCAGAACACTGCACCTGCTCCCCCCGGTGGTGCGGTTGGAAAGCAAGCAGTGGCACTGCGGATTAGCGGAGATTATGCCGCCTTCTTCAATGTCAACTTCTACGGCGCACAAGACACGCTGTATGACCACAAGGGCCGCCATTATTTCTATCGTTGCTACATCGAGGGTTCCATCGACTTCATTTTCGGCAACGGCCGATCCTTCTACTTCGTACGTACATCATCATCATATATTAAATGATTATTAATGAATTTGAATTTGCATTGCATGGATATATGTATATTATGTACATAATAATGATGATTAAACTAAATAAATGTGGGCAACAACATGATGAACAAAACAAAACAAAACAAAACAGCAATGCCGAATCCACTCGATCGCGTCGCCCAACGGATCGCTGACAGCTCAGAAGAGAGAGAGCACGTCGGAGAACACGGGGTTCTCGTTCATGAGCTGTGTCGTGACGGGGTCGGGGAACATCTACCTGGGGCGTGCGTGGGGCCGCGCCTCCAGGGTCGTCTACGCCTACACCTACTTCGACAACATCATCCTCCCTCAAGGATGGTTCAACTGGGCTGACCCCAGCAGAGAGAAGTAAGTACTGTTACTGTTACAACTTATATATACATATATGTATATAAGAAGATGAGGGGTAATTCCAGTCCAACCAACTCAAGTCTCATATACATACATACATACATACATACTTATGTATTTTAAACTAACTCAAGTCTCAATTATTTATTTTACCCAAAGGACTGTGTTCTACGCGGAGTACCAGTGCTCGGGACCGGGCGCGAACCGATCGAAACGTGTTTCATGGTCGAGAGTGCTGACCGACGCACAAGCCCAACCATTCCTTCACACCGGTTTCATCAATGGTGAGCAATGGCTCTCCCAGACATAAAAAAAATGTCTTCTTCAACAACAACAACAACAACAACAACAACAAAATGTCTTCTTCTTTATGGTGCTGTAGAAGATGATTGTGATGATGATGGCATTCATTCATGGAATGGGGACACAGAGAGTTCCGTGGATTTAATACTACCATCATACCCTTCTATTAACCATTCCCTAATTATTTAATTAATTTGTATGTATGTATGCATTCTTATTATGATTTATTATTTGCTGCTTCTCGGACCAACCGATATTGCATGTGTGTGTGTGTTTGGCCCCCGATTGATTGATTGATTGATTCCCTACCTATCTATTAATTGGAAATAAAAGGGAGGAGGGTATTGTGTGTGTGTGTGTGTGTGTGTGTGTAAACATATTACATACATACATACATACATAGTTACATATTAATTGGAAGGCGTGGGTGGCGTGTGGGGCTGAGGTGGTGCCTTCATTCTAATTAATTTAAATAAAAAACAATCAATCCCTCCTCATCTTTACACCAATGAAGGTTGAATTTATGACATTGCTCCTGGATTAATAATAATAATTATTTCTTCAATCCGTCCAATGTGCAAAACAGCTTATTAAATATGTGTACATATACATTTCCCAATTCATGGCTCTTCGTTCACACCACATATTTCAGTATGTATATTTTACATATTAGGCCCTCTCAAACACAAATGAGCTAATGAATGCGAACGTTCCACATAAATCTCCATCCAATTATAGAGAGAGACAAATGTTGTTGAATTTACATATGTTCATATGATTACATACATACATACATACATACACACATATAGAGGCACATGGGCAAAACACACACACACGGAGGATGACGTAAGTGAAATGGGGACAGACTTTAGGGCGAAACACAATATTTATAAATAAATAACCCATTGCTTGGGTGTGGAACCAACAACCTTAATTTTTAAATTATGTTGCAAATTCCTTAGATGATGCCGTCACATTTTGCTTTAACTAACACTTAATAATTATTGCCTTTAAGTTTAGTTATATAATTTGGTCCTCCATGATTTGAAAAAATTATGATAAATACCAACCCGACAGTTGACCTCTTAGAAAATAAACTAGGATTTAAGTAATGCGATAATGCACAAGTATTTCTTCAAACATGGAAATCGTTGTCAATTAATTCGAGTATTAAAGATGGCACCAAAGAACATGATAAAGACAACACAAAAAGATAAAGGAATGGTGTATGGGCCCAAGAGACAAAATATGTTCTTCTCATGAAGTGATATATATATATCACTTCATGAGAAGAACATATTTTGTCTCTTGGGCCCTATATATATATATATATATATATATAGGACTCACCACTTCATTACATCTATCATCTGATCATGTTATTGGAGATGTCAATAGATATCAAGTCTCAAGCTTTGTTGAGGTCAATGTTAACAATTCTGCATGTTGTAGTACATAATGTGATGCACAAAAGTTTGGGTCATTAAGACATAGACAATGGCCATTGTTATAATTCTCACCAGATTATGCCATTTTCAGTTTAATACAATCCCATTTGAATATTGTTCATCATAAATTAGGATAGATAATTTTGTGTGTCCCATGTCTGAATGTTTGTTTGAAGGAGCCTATTCACAATAAGAAATAGAATTTGCGAGATTGAGTTAATGACACCCTTGGAACATTACATAGAAAGATAGATACATACTGCTTCTACAAGAATACCCTATTTATAATATACCCTTGGAACATTACATAGAAAGATAGATACATATTGCTTCTATATATATAATACATCCTTGGAAAATTACATAGAAAGATAGATACATACTCCTTCTATAAGAATAAATACCCTATACATATATAATAGACCCTTGGAACATTACATAGAAAGGTAGATACATTACATAATGGTGTAGGGATAGGGTTCCATGTGATAGGCATAGGCATAGGGTTCCATGCCAATGTCATTCATACTTTAACCCCCACCCTATCCCCCCAATACATATATCTCCTACACACACACACACACACACACACACACACACACACACACACACACACACACACACACACACACACACACACACACACACACACACACACACACCCACACACGCACACACGCACACACGCACACACACACACACACACACACACACACACACACACACAGATCAACCAAAGGTTTACGTTAATTACCAAATGAGCCTAAATTAGTGTGTTCAAGAAAAAGAAGATAGACATGCACACACGCACATGGTTTAAAATGTAGCCAAGATACATACATACATACATACACGTAGGTCTAAAACCAAAATGCTACACATGAACCGAAATGTGAACACATCATGAATTTGGTTCTTCGGTCTATTGAAAACAATAACATATGAATTAGAGCTTTCTGTTGGCCTTGAATCTATGACACCTTGCAATGCATCCCAATTTTGGGAAGAGGTGACACTTAGTGCGGAAAGGAATAGAAACATTCAATCATGTTTAACAACAAGAGGTGATTTTTCTCGATTGAATATTGTAAAAGTTACGTGCAGAAATGTTGTGTGAGACACCGAGTACACAGTCGGTTATTCGGGAATACAGCAGTTAGGTATGTACACATAGATGAGATGAGAGACAGACTCAGTGAGCAGACAACAATAAACTTCTATTACAAAATAATACTCAGTACATACAATGTGCTCACATAACACTTTTTATACAAGTCTTGACGAGTGGGTTGAAAAATACTTGAATGCTCATTAACGGAGCTACTGACACTAGCAGTCTATAATATTCCTATTTACACTTGCCCGCTCAACACTCCCCCCTCAAGTTCAACTTGAGGTAAGTTCCTTGTGTCAGCATTCGCCGATTCTCGCACTCGGCATCTCCTGCATCTTCTTGCCTTGCTTGCGCTCCTCGTCTGGTCCAGTCTCACGTCCCACGACCCCTCCGATGCGAGGCTCCTTGACTTGTCTGGTTCTGCGCACCTTGACTCCTACGATCAACTCGTCTGCTCCTAAGGCCCTTGTTAGCTCCATTGCTATCGCGACATTGGCGCCCCTTTAACCCGTCGGCTCCTCTGTATTGTCACATCTAGACACGGACCTCTGACCTATAACACACCCAATACTTAGTATTAGGTAAACCATTAGGAAACCCTTATGTTATATGTAAATTGTGTATGGTTAATATTTTATAGTCTAGCATATAGAATATTCTAGTCTTTCGTATATTCTAGAAATGTTTTATGGTATTTCTACACGAGTATATTCTAGAGATATTTCTCAGGTATATATTCTAGAGATATTTCTTAGGTATATTCTAGAGATATTCAATCTCAAAACTTGTATAAATATGTATGTTCACCTAGATTACAATCAAGATGAACAACACCAGTTCCAAAGTCTTTAAATTAATCAACTCATCCCTTTGATTATCTTCTACTCTCTTGTGTATATTTTCTACCCATGGCAGTTTGTTCACCTTCCCATCCTTGTACCTCTCCTTCTCATTAGTCGTAGCTATGTCCGACCCAACTTATGACTTAAGCCAAATAATGACAACCTTACAACAATTCCAGCTTGAAAATGAAGCTCTTCGGAATTCTTTACGAGAACTTCAAGTCCGCGCCTCCCTATCCTCACAACCCACGGAGTCTAGTATCCCACCACAACCTAGGCCGGAGCCTAGTCTTCTATTAACATATGATCTAGCTTCTTTTTATTTTCTTGAGCCTAAGATTAGCCTCCCAAAAACATTTGATGGAACAAGGTCGCATTTCCGGGGGTTCATCAACCAAATTCATTTAATCATTCGGCTACAACATCAACGTTATGCAGATGGTCTTTGACAAGTTGGACTTGTGGGCACCCTCCTCTCCGGTACTGCCCAAGCTTGGTTTGCACCTTTAGTAGAAACTGTCACCTCTATTGGAGGGTTTTCTTGCCTTCCTCGCCGAGTTAGAGGCCACATTTGGAGAGTCGGATCGGCGATGTATAACCCTCACCAAGCGTTATGCACTCGAACAAGGTTCGCGTGCAACTTTTGTCTATGCTTCGGAATTCCGACAACTAGCATGTGACGTCAAGTGGGATGATCAAGCTTTAGCTGATCACTTTCGGCGGGGCCTTCAAAGCAATGTCAAGAATCTTCTCTTGAACTTTCCCGAGCCCACCTCGTTATCCCAAGTGATTTCACAAGCAATCCATTGTGACAATCGTCTTTTTAAATTTCGCCAGGAAGAGCGTCAAACTTGGGGTTTGACTCATTCACTTCCACGACACGCCCCGGTCGTACAACCCCAGGTATCACTCCTATCAGTGGTGTCACGCTCCCCTACTTTGGTAGATGCTCCAATCCTAATGGAAATTGATCAAGCTTGCTTTCGGCCATTGATTGATGCCGAACGAGAATTTCGACGGGTTAATGGCTTGTGCCTATATTGTGGTGCCTCAGGTCATCTCCTTCGCCATTGTCCAAGGAGTAATCACCCACCATTCCATCGAGCCAATGGACCCCAACATCCGGAAAACGACATCATCCAATTGGAGTAGGAGCCATGCAACTGGACGTCTCTAGTCATCCACATTTTCATGGTTCCATTACTAGAAGATCAGACAATTTCACATTGGAGGTATGCCTTTCTTTTAATTCCAGTTCCATTGAGTCTGTCGCTTTACTGGATTCTGGAGCGACTTCTTGCTTCATCGATGTGGCATTCGCCCGAGCACATGGGATACCCGTCGTGTGCCTCTCAAAACCCATTCATGTTGAAGCCATTGACGTGTGTGTCCTCTCGTCAGGAGCAATTATCGAGACTACAATCCCATTAGGGCTTCATGTGGGCTCCCACCAAGAAGAGCTCCCCTTTTACCTCATTGCATCCCCTCGGCATCCGATCGTCTTAGGACTATCGTGGTTGGAGGCACACAATTGAATAGTGGATTGGTGCAATCGCTTGATCACATTTAGAGAGCTAGGATGCTTGCACACAACTATGAAGGTCAATTCAGTTTCACATCCTTCAGAGACGGTCGATTCCGACTCGGCCACTCTTGCTCACCGTTTGTGGACGATGTGAAACCGCTCGCCGTTTGTGGAGCTACTTCTAACACACTCTGTGCTATTCTCGACAAGTATAAAGACTTCTCCAATGTATTTGAGAAACGTAATGCAGATCGTTTGCCCGAACACCGGCTCTACGACTATCCCATCGATAGTCAAGATGGCGCTTGTCCACCCTTTGGTCCTCTATATGCATTGTCTGCACTAGAGCTAAAGGCCCTTCGAGTGTATCTCAATGAGAACCTCGTGAAAGGATTTATTCAACCTTCTAAGTTGCCAGTCGGGGCCCCTATATTATTTGTGAAGAAGTAGGACGACTCGCTATGCTTATGTGTAGACTATTGGGGTCTCAAGAAACTCACAGTGTGCAACCGCTATCCGCTCTGTAGAGATACAAACTCAACATTGGCCGATCGGCTGTGCAAGCCGAGAACCAGATCAGTTGGGACCGATTGGTTAGGCCGGACCGGTGCGTAAACCGGGTGCGTAAACCGGTGCGCAAATCGGTGCGCAACAAGAAGCCGTAGCAGTGCATAAACCGTGAGGCCGTTGGAAAGATATTCCGCGTAGGAATATATTTTAGGAGTTACTGTAGAGCTAAGTTATGAGCATTGAAGTACGTGTTAGTACTTCTGTCAGTCCGTATGGACTTGTATACAAGTGCTCACTGACTACATTCTATATACAGACTGAGTATTATTTTTTGAATAGAGTTGTGTGTTCTCTTTGTCTCTTTGTCTCTCCCACGTACTCTATGTGTGTCCAAGCTCTCCATTAAACCTGTGTTTTCTTACGTTTTGCTTTCTATTACTTCCGCATGTTGTTCTTTTCACATGGTATCAGAGCACGAGGGTTGAGAACCTCTGCAACCAACCTTAGCTCGAGATGAAAACCTAACCTTCATAAAGAATAAGAAAACAAAATGGATAGAGGCATGGTTAGCTCGCTTCCGACTGAGAAGCTCGACAGGGGAACCGTCAAGGGAAATCTGTCGTGGAATGTTGGTACTGTGGCAAGAAAGGCCACTAGGAGAGCGAGTGCTGGAAGAAGCGCGCCGATTCGGAGAAAACCGGATCTGGATCCGGACAAACCGACAAAGGAAATCGGCCGCGATAGCACTATGCCGAAGGATCTAAAAAAGTCAGAAAGGGGGTAGCCTTCGTGACGAGACATGAAGCGAACTCTATGAGGAAGACCACCCCGAAATCGGACGAGGTGTGGTACGTTGACTCCGGCGTGTCAAACCACATGACGAGCCATAAGGAGTGGTTCTCATACCTTGAGAAACCTATGCAACTGGGAGTAGTCGCAACAGGAGACGACACTCCGCATTCGATCTAGAATGTTGGTGAAGTTCCCCTGAGCCATGTCAGGCAAAAAGGGAAACTCATGAACGTGCTACACGTCCTGACAATCACGAAGAATTTGGACCAGGGGATGCATGTCCAGTTCACACATCTCGGGTGCTTCATCGAGGAGGAAGGCCAAGTTATTGTGCAAGGGCGTAGAGACGGGAGGATGTTTATCCTCGACACCAATGACGTCGGCACCGCAATGTTCGCAAAAGGAAAAAAATTTGAGTCGGTCATCGACTTGTGGAACAAGCGGATAGGCCACATCAACTATCAAAGGCTTCAGGACTTGTAGTCGAAACAAGTTGTGTTCGGATTGCCCAAATTTTGTGGCCGGAAGGCCCAAATTTGTGAAGGTTGCCAGCTAGGGAAGCAACACCGACTTCCTTTCCCCAAAGAGCATAACCGGAGCCGGAACAAGCTCGACTTGATTCAAATGTATAGGGGCTGGCACAGAATGTTAGTCTTGGTGGGAGTCGATATTTTTTCTCCATCATCGACGACTACACGTGGCACACGTGGATCTATCTCATTGAAAAGAAGAATGAAGTCTTTGATTTTTTCCGGGACCTCAAAAGCTTCTTAGAAAGGGAAACATGGAGAAAGATCATGTGCTTGCGGTCGGATGGCAGAAAAGAGTACTTTTCCGGCCAATTCAACAGTTATCTGCAACAAATGGGAATTCGACGTGAATTTAGTTGCAGGTATATGCTGGAGCAAAACAACGTAGCTGAAAGGAAAAATTGGTCGGTTCTAGAAGTGGCGCGGGCAATGCTGGAAGAAAAGAGCTTGCCCAAGTTCTATTGGGCCGAAGCGGTACGAACCGCGGTCTACATCCAAAATTGAATCGGAGACAAAGTGTTGGCGCATGAGCTGCACTTCGGAAGAAAGCCGAATCTACGACACTTGAGAGTTTTCGGTAGCATTGCATATGTGCATGTGCCGAAGGAGAAACAGAGGAAGTTGGACGCGAAAGCCGAGAAGTGTATCTTGGTCGGCTATTCAGACGAATAGAAGGGTTTGTAAGTGTTATAACCCCCGAATCAAACAAGCTCACGTGAGCCGCGATGTTGTGTTTGACGAGTCCGCGTCCTGGTACTTGCCTCCGACTCCCTCCGACTCTGGACCTCAAGTCCAACTCCGGATCTCCGGACCTGAGTTCTGACGATGAGGTCAGCGAGGTTGAAATGCCTCCGGATGACCGCGAAATCAAGACCCTCGATGAGAGTCCGATTTCATTTCAGCTAAGTGGACCGAATGAGCGACTGGGTTGGTGTGACCGGTTCGAAGAAGAGCCGGCGAATAGTGGAGACTCGGCCGTGCATTCCCTGCGGAGGAAGCCGAGGAGACGGTTTACGCACAAGGAAAAAGGGAAGAAGAAGATGCCGGAGTATGACACCGATAAGGGCGAGTCGGATCGACGCGAATCTGACTCCGAGAAGAGTGATGACGGGCCTTTGAGAGTGAAGTCTGCGTCGGCCAAGAAAGCCTCAACATCCACTAATGAGCAATTACGCCGATCTACCCGCCAGAAGAACCTTGTTATGTGGTTCAGATACAACGAGTACATGGCGCATCACTATGCGTACATGACGCGTATAGCGGATGTGCGTGAGCTGGAGAGCTACGCAGAAGCGGTGAAGGACGCAAATTGGAGTGCCGCAATGGAGGAAGAGATGCGCGCATTGGCGAAGAATGAAACCTGGGACCTAGTTGACGCACCGAAGGGTGTGAAGCCTATCGGATGTAGGTGGGTGTACAAGGTCAAGTACAACACCGACCCTTGGTCAACCGATACGAGGCCCGGTTAGTAGCGAAAGGCTATGCGTAGAAGCATGGCGTGGACTACGACGAGACCTTCACGCTTGTCACGAAGATGACTACCGTGTGTGTTTTGCTAGCCGTAGCAGCGGCGAAGGGGTGGCATTTACATCAGATGGATGTCAAGAATGTGTTCCTGCAAGGCGAGCTTGAGGAACAGGTGTACATGGTACATCCCCTCGGATTTCACTTCGGAATGAAAACTTCGGCGGTCTGCCGATTGAAGAAGTCCCTTTACGGACTAATGCAAGCCCTGCGTGCTTGGAATGCAAAAATCACGCAGCGATTGCGTCGGATGGGATTTGCGACGTCCAAATCAGACTCCTCACTATTCATTTGGCAAGGTTGACTCGAGTCGGTTATTATTTTACTTTATGTTGATGACTTGGTCATCACCAGTGCCGACCTAGGTGAAATTGACCGCGTAAAGCTCCAACTCGCGGCATCATTTGACATGAAGGACCTGGGGGACCTTCATTACTTCCTTAGGGTTGAAGTGATCTGTACCCCCGAAGGCATCCTGATCAGCCAACGACATTACGTGCTGGGTATGCTCTTCAAGTTCGGGTTGGCAGGTTGTAAGTCCGTCTTGACTCCTTTGGATAGAACTGTCAAGCTTCGCTTGGGCCTTTGTTAACTCTTCTTCCATGCCCGGCATTTGGGCTCTGACCTTCTCCAATGCTTCGGTAGTTGTGCGCATGAGGTGTCTATTTTGCCTTTGTTCCTTGTCTAGTTGGTCCGCCACACTGGTGACTTGCTCTACCAGCCATCTTAGCCATTGTTGGCATGTGCCCTGTTCCAGCCCATGCTTTTCCCCATCCATTGGGGTGCTTTGTGCACCCTTGTTCAGTGGCGGCTCTGGCTGTTGTTCTGGCTTCCTGGGACTCGGACCCGGTGAAAGGACTTGCTCCTTGCCCGGTGCCGGTTGGCCAACTAGTGCCTTGCTATGTCCGCTCCTCGGTTCCTCTCTGTCCTAGGTTTCCCCCACCATAGTTGGAGCCAGTTGTTTCGCCCGCTACTCCTGACCCCACTTCTTTGCATGTCATTCCAAGGTTTCGGTTGGTTCCTCCTCAACCTCCTCTTCTGTGGTCTCTAGGCGGATTTTGTGTATAAAGTCCTCCGGTTCTTGGTCTTGCCGGTGCAATGTGATTTTGATTGGCTTCATTCATGCTGGAGCTGTATCCTCCGCTTCTTGTGTTTGGTTAGTTGGCTTAGTTGGTCTCTCCGTGTCTGTCTCCGCCGGTTCTGGTCTTTGGCTAGTTTGACCTTCCTCCTGTTGTGATGCATCCTCTGAGGTCCATCCTGGGGTGTGCTTTTCTAGGAGTTGTCGCCTCTTGGTTGCTTTGTTTGGCGTTGTCTTCGGTCGGCCCCTCGTTTTAGGTTTGGTGGTGACGATGAGGGGTACTAATAAGGTTAGCCATTGTGCTACCCCCTATCCAAGATTTCTTCCCTTCCGCCACCGATTCTATGGCGGATTTCAAGAATTCGGTGATGATCTTCACTCAATCCACCGCTAGTTCCTCATACGCTGCTATAATGAATCTGGTTCTGTATTTTGGTATGGCCAGCGGTCGTGAGTGCACGAACCCATATTCCAGCAGCACTTGGGCCACCTCCCGGAATAGAGGGTCTTCTCCCCCTTGCGTTCGGTACGCCTTGCTGCTAAGGGAATACTCGCCGAAATACTCGATTAATGTCTCGATGGATGAGCTCCCCATCGATCAAAGTCCTCCCGCTTGTAATCCTGTGAGTGCCTGGATTTTGCCCTTTGTTATTTCTTCAAGGTCGACAGTTGGTGCGACTTGTTCCAGGTCTTCATGCGGTGGTGCGTTTGCGATTCGAAGGAATCCCTCGAGTCCATTCTTGGTGAGTCATTCGCGTGCTACGTTGGAGAGCGCCATGGAACCTGAGTCTTCTTCGTCGCTGTCGGTGTGCTTCTCTGTGAGGGGGCTATGCTTTGTGTGTTTGAGGGTTCGTGTGCTTTTCTACGCTCGCCACAATTGAAGTTCTTTAAGGGCCATTCCCTCATTTGGCCTTTGATTTTGTACCCCCATCTTCTTGAACCACCAGTTCTTGGTTCCCATGCATGCATGCTCCGGACCATAATTAGTATGTGTACCCTGGTCCTGTGCTTTAAATAGCCGCATCCCGCTTGTTCACTGGCGTCGGTTCGCAATAATATTTTTTGCCCTAATAATAGTCGTCCCACCTTTTGCTTCCTCCACCTTTTTGCATGATGACCGTCTTTTTCTGACTACTTTTCTTTTCTTTTTATTATTATTATTTAAAATCCAATGACCTTGTCGGTGGTGCCCGGTTCCACCAAATCGGTTGCGTCCGGTGTCTCCCTGCTTTTTGACGGTGTCCTGCCACCTTTTGTCCGGTTTCCAGGATTTTGTGGGTTCTCTTCGTCTTTAAACGGGGCTTCAGTCGGAATCCATTGACCCATTTGCTTAACAGTTCTCCGGCTAACGTGCGTAGTTGGTAGGACCCATTAAACTCCTTTGTTACCCAGAATGGGCCGGCTCACCATGTTGAGAGTCAAACTCAACTTCCCATAGATAGGTTTCACACTAGCTCATGGACATGTTGGGCTAGTTTTGTAAATAGTAGAAAGGGCACTTGCCCTAGCTTAGTTGGTATATAAACCAACGCATTGTAACTTAGTTACTGTTGGATGTTTTATGTTTGATGTATTTTTGGTTAATATATAGTTTTTCTATCTCTGCCTTAAGAGCTCTCTCTCTCTCTCTCTCTCTCTCTCTCTCTCTCTCTCTCTCTCTCCCTTTGTTGCCTCACACACACACACTATCAATCTTCTTCCGCTACATTGCAATCACTCTTGCCTCCCATTCCGTTACATGGTATCAGAGCGTGTGGTTGCCTAATTAAGCCTATTCGACTGTGTTGTGTTGCACGTTGACGATCAACAGAACCGGCCCATCAACAGAGAAGAAATCACCATGAATACTCAAATGGGAAGCACTCTTCCTACCGAGAAGCTCGACAGAACGAACTTTGCATCTTGGGAATATAAGATGCATCAATACCTTTTTAGACAAGGCTACTGGAGCTACATCGAAGGAGCTCACGAATCACAACCCAACCCAACACACACCGACTATCCCGCTTGGGAGCAGGCCACAAGCCGTGTGTTGTATTGCCTTGCATCATGCGTTCATGATCATATGCTTGGCTACATTTGAGAGGCAAAAACACCGAAGCAAGCGTGGGAAAACCTCAAGAAGATTTTCGTAGCCAATACGGCCGCACGAAAGCTCCAACTTCGACAGGAGTTGAACAATCTTCAACAAAGGGACATGTCAATCGGCAACTACACCTTAAAGATCAAGGAATTGTGCGATGCCCCTGGATCGATCAATGTTAGCATTGACGATGAAGAAATGGTGCAGATATGCCTCAGTGGCTTGGCACCGCGATTTGGTGCAATAAGATCGGCCGTTCTCGCGAGAGAGAATTCTCCCTCCTTTTTTGATCTCCAATCATTGTTGCTAGTCAAAGAGAATCACGTGCGTCAAAGGAACAATGCGCATGACAGACATATGCTATATTCAAACTTTGATGGAGGAAGAGGACAAAGCCATGGAAGGAGAGGTCGATTCGGCCAAGGCCGACACAACCAAGAGCGTAACTCCCACCAATGGCAAGTGGATAGAAACGGCCCAAGAGAGCTCGGCGGAAGGGGGAGTCATCACGTTGGACCAAGCAACTATAGGAACCCAGTTGAGTGTGGGTACTGTGGAAAACCCGGCCACTCCGAAGAGGAGTGTCGAAAGAAGAAGCGTGACCAAGGCCGACAACTAACAAATTATGCCACGAACTCCGACTACGGTGACCGCGGTAGAATGTTCATAATGAAGCACGAAGCGCACTCAATGTCTGCACTTGCGT
Organism: Azolla caroliniana; assembly: GCF_043228905.1. Taxonomy (NCBI): domain Eukaryota; kingdom Viridiplantae; phylum Streptophyta; class Polypodiopsida; order Salviniales; family Salviniaceae; genus Azolla; species Azolla caroliniana. The sequence continues at coordinate 16,491,634 of NW_028230436.1, forward strand.
CAACTACCGCTTCCACTCCGAACAACGTATGGTTTGTTGATTCGGGAGCATCCAATCACATGACGTCCCATGAAGATTGGTTTCGGGAACTACGGAAGCCCGAACGTGCTGGATATGTTGAAACAGGAGATGACACGACTCACCCAATACAACATATCGGGAATGTCCCATTCGGAAACGACGACAAGCAAACCTACCTGAAGAACGTGTTGCATGTTCCCACTATTACGAAAAACCTAGTCTCAGTTGGCCAGATTGTCAAACATGGAATGCAAGTATGCTTCAATTACGATGGGTGCTTCATCGAAAATGGCAATCAAGTCATAGCTCACGGCCGTCGTGAATGCGATATGTTCATCCTCGAATCGAGTGAGGTAAAGTCGGCCATGTTTGCAAAGGGCTAGAAAGTTGAAACCGACTTGAAATTGTGGCATAAGAGAATCGGCCACATTAATCTCCAAAATCTGCAGAACATGCAATCGAAAGGAGTCGTAATCGGACTCCTGAACCTTACGGCGAAGGAGATTACAGGCGTATGCGAAGCATCTCAGTTCATAAAGCAACGCCGCCACCCATTCCCTAAAGAGCAGAATGTGAGCAAAGGAATCCTAGATGTCGTACATTCAGATGTGTGGGGACCAGCCCAGACAACAACATTCGGCGGATGTTGATAGTATGTCACGTTCATCGACGACTTCTCTAGGAACACCTGAATCTATCCGATGAAGCAGAAGAGTGAGGTGTTTAGGCACTTCTAGAGATTCAAAGCCGAAGTTGAAAAAAATACGGGTCGGCATGTACGCTGTCTTCGATCAGATGGAAGCAAAGAATATTTTTTGGATGAATTTACGGCGTATTTCCGAAAAGAAGGAATTCGACGAGAGTTCTCGTGTCGACACATGCCTCAGCAAAACGGCGTAGTAGAGTGTAAAAAACGCCATGTAGTAGAAGTCGCATGAACCATGATGAACGAGAAGAACCTGTCGAAATCATATTAGGCATAAGCAACAAATACAACCATATATCTCATGAACAAGTGCACAACCTCGGGAGTACACGATATAACTCCGCATGAGAAGTTCTTCGGAAAGAAGCCGTACTTGTCACATGTCCGCATTTTCGGTTCTATCTCCTACGTACATATTCCCGAGGATATGTGACAAAAACTTCACACAAAGTCGGAGAAATGTATCCTCATAGGATACTCACTCGAACAGAAGGGGTACAAATGCTACAACCCATCTACCCGTAAGGTTCAAACAAGTCGAGACATGTAGTCTTCGATGAATACGCATCTTGGTACGCACCAGAGAATACTTCGACTCCAACCCCGCTCGACGTGGATGACACTGCAATAGAAATAGAAGTTGAGGATCGGCTCACACAGATGTTAGAAGACAACCCAATTACGACATGGCTGAGTGGGCCATCAGAGCCGCCGAGCGATGAAAGCACATCTCGGCCGAGTCTGAAGCTGGACAAAGGGAAGGTGAAAATGCGGGAATATGAAGATCAGGAAGAGATCGAGATGCTTCACTCTCTTGATAGTGAATTTGAAGATCTCGACATCCGCATAGATTGAGCGAAGAAAGCCATACTCCCCACGGATCGAGAGCTACGCCGATCCACACGTGAAAAGAACCCCGTAAACTGCTACGGCTACGACGAATACATGGCGTATCACTACACTTTTATGATGAAAGTAGCGTCAGTACGGGAACCGGAAACGCTTTCCGAAGCCGCAAAGGATCCGCGATGGGTCGACGGGATGAATGAGGAGATGGAAGCTTTATGCAAAAACGAGACATGGGATCTTGTTCCTCTACCCCCGAACAAGAAAGCGATTGGCTGTAGATGGATATACAAAGTAAAATACATTGCCGATGGATCCGTAAATCTCTTCAAAGCACAACTCGTTGCGAAAGGCTACGCGCAAACACACGACATAGACTACGAAGAAACCTTTGCCCCGGTGGCAAAGAGGACAACTGCATGGACAATAATTGCACTCGCCGCAGCGAAGGGATGGCACCTCCACCAGATGGACGTGAAAAATGCTTTCCTCCAAGGAGAGTTACAAGAAGAGGTGTACATGATACAACCACCCGGATTTGAATTGCGTAAACATTCGCACGCCGTATGCCAACTCAAGAAGCCACTCTATGGCCTCAAACAAGCCCCACGTGCTTGGTATTCGAAGATCATGCAGTATCTTCATCAAGCTGGATTTCGGATGTCAAAATCCAATACTTCTATGTACATCCGAAATGAGTCGGATAGCCCGATCATCATCATCCTATACATGGATGGCTTGGTCATCGGAGGAAAGATTCTCGCCGAGATCAACAAAGTCAAAACACTTCTCTCTGGTAGATTCGAAATGAAAGACCTGCACAAACTCCATTACTTCCTAGGCATTGAAGTAATTCGGACACCAGTCGGGATAATTATCTCACAACGACACTATGTCCTCAACTTACTCTACAAGTTCAGAATGACCGAGTGCAAGCTTGTGTCTACCCCTCTCGATCGTAACCTAAATATTGATGGCAATTCCGGAACCGCTGAGAGCGAGCCGACTCAATATCGACAACTGATTGGTAGTTTGATCTATCTAACCATTACGTGACCTGACCTCAGTTATTCGGTCGGCCTACTTAGGCAATTCATGCAGAATCCGCAAAACCTTCATCTTGATTATGCTAAGAGGATACTACGGTATTTCAGTATGACAATGGCTTACGACATCATGTATAAGTCGAACACGACTATTTGACTCGAAGGGTACACCGATGCGGACTGGGCAGGCTATAAAGCGTATAGACGATCCACCTCCGGATTTGTCTTCTCCCTCGGCAGCGGAGCAATATCTTGGAGCAGCAAGAAACAACCGACAGTCGCACTATTGAGCACAGAAACCGAATATAGGGGCGCAACAATCGCCACATGCGAAGCCGTATGGCTTAAACGCATACTAAAGGATCTGGGTGTTCCCATCAAGGATCAAATACGTCTCTACTGCGACAACATGAGCAATATCTACCTGGCGCGGAACCCCGTATTCCACGGGTGGACTAAATATATCAAAGTGCATTACCACTTCATCCGCGAGCGCGTACATGCCGGTGAGATTGATCTACAACATACCAATACGCACGTCCAAGTTGCTGATATATTTACAAAGGCCTTAGGAGTCGACAAGCTCGAGCAATTTGCATCGGACCTTAGTCTCACGACATCTATATTGCCGAAGTTGAGGGGGAGTACAGGTACAGGAGACATGGAAGCAATACGCAATGATACGCAACACATATGCAATTGATCGAGTACTCGAGTACGCAACACAACCGACTAGACAAGTCGAAGTACGAACCGAACAACCTTCTCGACAGATAGAAGTTGTGTTCGAAGGGGCGTGTTGAGAGTCGAACTCAACTTCCCATAGATAGGTTTCACACTAGCTCATGGACATGTTGGGCTAGTTTTGTAAATAGTAGAAAGGGCACTTGCCCTAGCTTAGTTGGTATATAAACCAACACATTGTAACTTAGTTACTATTGGATGTTTTATGTTTGATGTATTTTTGGTTAATATACAGTTTTTCTATCTCTGCCTTAAGAGCTCTCTCTCTCTCTCCCTTTGTTGCCTCACACACACGCACTCTCAATCTTCTTCTGCTGCATTGCAATCACTCTTGCCTCCCATCCCATTACACACCGAAACCGTAACTTCCCCGGCATGCTGCCCATCCGGGTCTGGAAAACCAAGACCGGTTTTCCAATGCCGAATTCCTTTTCGTTGCCGCATCGATGCTTGTTGTCAGGGCCAAAGTTAGGAATGAGTTTTAAAATGAAGAAGAAAATGAGATGTGAAAGATATGAGAGAGATAAGAAGAATTTGATAATGTATTAACAACGAGAGCAATGTTTACAAGAATATGCCGAAGACTGGCGTTGAACCAGAATGGTTCATCAATAGTCAAATACATGTTTATATAGCATGGTTTGGATACATGCATGCTCGCTACCTCATAGGCACGCATGATCGCCACTTGGCATTCATGCAAGCATGACTCTTGGCAATCATGCGTTAGCCTATTCAAGGTGGCGACATTTCAATAATATTATTATATGTGTTTCCTATTGATATAATAGAATTTATTATTTAATATATACAATATGATGTATCCTATTGGATGGGGTTGTATGCCTTCTTTGAGGATGTCATGGGTTCGAATCACCATAAAGCTTATTGGGTTTTGTATACACATGGCACTTGTCCACAAAGGTTTTCTGTCGTCGTTGCTCTAGCTCTAGCTATAGTAAGCTAGTTATCTGATGCTCCTCTAGTTCGCACAACGTTGCCAACCGGATCTTCTTCGACTCCTTTACACTCAAGCGCTCTTTGACTTGTATTTGTAAACTCAGAATCTGAAACTCGATTGGCATGCCAACTTCCAATCCGAATGCTAACTAGAACGGGGTTGTGTGTATGCTTGTCTTGTAGGTTGTTCGATACGCCCATAACACACTCTGCAATTTTGTGTTCCAATCCGTTCGGTTTTCGTTGACGATTTTCCGGAGTATATTCTGTAGTGTCTTGTTTGTGGGTTTGGCTAGTCCGTTTTCTTGTGGGTAGTACGGGGTACTACGTTTGTGGACTACCGTATACCACGTTGTCGTGATGATTTTCGTCCATAGTGAGAAAACCGAATGGGATAAAGAAAATGGGGATGTGCAACATTGCACATGCACTTGTACATTTGTATATAAAAATAAGATAACAAAATGTAAAGGGGAAGGGCATTAACCTAAGGTGACAAAGGTGCTCCACGGAGTTTGTTAAGTGTAAATGCGATGTGCACTTGGTGGACTAGATAGAGGTACGTGAAGAATAAGTGAAGGGAGTAATAGGCATTGAATAGGATGGCTAGAGGAGTGAGAGTTATGGCCAACGATCTCAAGATCGAGATCAAATATTCTCCTTTGAAAAGGATAAGAGGGTTTGACCACTCTTGTAATGTGCCTTACCCCTTACTACTATAAAAGGGAGTGAGGGGTCACATTGGAAGGGGTTGCCCATCTTGAGAGAGAGAGGTATACCACTTAGGTCAAGGGTTTCCCCTTTCGGTTTTAGGGTTTGTTTAGGGTTTCGTTTAGGGTTTCTTCTTCATCTTCTTTACTTGCTTATCCGGTTAGGGTTTGTTATACCGTTTGGTGCGACCTATGCGGCCTTGGTTGTAATCTTTTGTGAACTCTTTATATAGCTTGTTGATCTTCTTGCCTTGTGGGTGTATCTTGATTCTATTTTATTCTATGTTTATGTGCTATTCTTCCTCTTCTCCCCTTGAGCTAAGCCTCCATTTTGGGTCTTATTCCTTCTCTTGTACTCCCTAGTCCAAGACCCCCATGGTCTCGCCTCGGATCCTACACGTACTCACGGAATAACGCGACAACGTCGTGAGGCTCTCCACAACTTGGCCCAGGAAGTGTCCTCCTTGATCGTTGATTAGTTCAATTGGACAACCATACCGACACCATATAAGCTCGTATAGAAACATTGTTGTGGATGCAGTCGTATTATCCCTGAGTGCCTTGGCTTCCACCCATTTCGTGCAGTTGTCGGTGGCCACAATAATGTTTCTGTTATCGGTCCTCATTGCCGGTAGTTTGAATGGTCCGACAAAGTCCAGTCCCCATTTTTGGAATGGTTCTAATGGTAATACCGGGTGATGGGGTATTCGGGCCTGCTCCGTTGGTTGGCCTAATCGTTGGCAGAGGTCACATTCCTTACCGTACCTGATGGTGTCTTTTAAGGTTGTCTGCCACCATAACCCGCTTTGCTATATCTTGCGGGCTGTCGCGTAGCTGGCATAATGGCCTCCGGCTATTCTGTAGTGGGATTCTCTTAAAATCGTTTCTTTTTCGTCGTTGCGCACCACCCGCCGCCAGATTCCATCTACCCCTTTGTGATATAGGGTATCCTAGATGAGGCAAAAGTGGCGGCCTCAGACCGCTAATATCTTCCGTTCGTCCCGATCCATTTTGTCGGGAGGTAATCCGGTGCTCAAGAAATGATGCATGTTTGTAAGCCACTTATCCTCCTGAGCAATTGTTGAGTCGGTTGCCGATTCGGGGAACTCGTCTCATGCTCCGTCTCCTGCTTCACTGGATTCTAGCCGGCTCAAGTAATCGGCTACTGCGTGCTGCGCCCCGGGTCGATGGTAGATGTCGAACTCAAATTCCTGCAACAGTAGTGTCCATCTTGCTATTTTCCCGGTTAGCGACACCTTAGACACCAAGTAAATCAGTGCTGAGTGGTCCATGTGAAATGAAAACTTCCGCCCTAGCAAGTAGTGTTGGTACTTGGTTACGCTATACGCCATTTTGAGAGCCTCCCTTTCCGTTGTGGAGTAGTTGCGTTCGGCCTTCGAGAGCTTCCGGCTTGCATAGTACATCGGCCGGTACCACTTCGGTTCGGTGAGTTGCATAAGGACACTATCGATTGCTATGTCCAATGAGTCGACAAACACATGGAAACTCTTCGTCCAGTCAAGAGGTTGCACCACCTGGGCTTGTGACAACATTACCTTTAATGCTTGGTAGGCCTTTTCCTCCGGCTTCGCCCATTGAAAGGGCAATCAGTGCACTGCTGCATGTAGTGGTGTCGCGAAGTCAGCCAAGTGCCGTAGCATTCGACTATGCCACCAGATTTATCCTAAAAACCGGTTGAGGGCTTTTGCGTTATTTGGTGCGGGTGCTTCCAGGATTGCCCTCACCTTGTCGGGGTCCACCGCAATTTCCTCCTTACTCACAATGTGGCCCAACAACTTGTAGCCGCTAAATCCTTCTAAAAAATTATATACTTTGTGCCCAACCACCGCATCCTACACACCGTCCATGAACGGGAGTGGGAACACATCCGTTACTCTGGCCGCATTCAGCTTCTGGTAGTCCACGCATACCCGAACCTTACCATTTTTCTTAGGTACTACCAAAATCGAGCTCAACCACGTTTCTTGCTTTACTGGCTGTATGAACCTGACTCTCAGCAGCTTGTCGATTTCCTCCTTGACTTTCGTTGCGTAATTGGGATTCATTCAGTATTGGCGTTGTGCCACTGGTTTGGCGTCCGTGTTGAGGTGGATCTAATGCTGATAAAGTTGGGGATCCAATCCTCTCATATCCTCGTAGCACCATGCGAACACATCTTGGAAACTTGTGAGTAATTCGACCATCGCCTTCTTTATGTCCCGTGGCATTTTTTTGGCTACGTTCACCGGTCTAGGTGTGTCGTCGGTACCAAGGTCCACTTCCTCGAGATGGGATGCTTTTACTCTTTGGGATATAATCATTTCCCTTTCCAATGATTCTTGTGCTTGTCGTAACTCCCAGATCGCTTCTTGATCCGGCCGGTCCGTCTGCTTCCTTTCCCGGGTTCGTCACATATGGTATGACGGCTTCGGTTATGTCTACCTCAAATAATGGCACAATCTTCGGGTGCTCTTCCAAGTAACGGTCGACTTCTTCGTCAACTAACCCGTCCAACATGTTGATGCTCTCCGCATATAGGGGGGTTACTTCCTTACTAGGTCCTACCCGTGGTTGTGTCAGTACGCGTACTTTGGTCTTTCCTCGTCGAAAGGTGATTACATTCTTTTGCCAGTTTTGTTTTATGTGCATCGTCCGTAGCTATGGTCTTCCTAGCAACAGGGGATAGGCCCCTTGCACATTAAGTTGTAATACTACTGCCGATATCCGGAATGTGTATCTTTTGATTGTGATATCCAAGTTCCAGATCAGTCTAGTTGGTCGAACCGAACTTGTATCCTCCATTCTTAGCCAGAATGGACATGGTTCCCAATCTTGGATTCCCAAGGTGTCACATGTCCCCTTGCTGATGACGTTCACCCCAAACCACCGTCAATAATGGTTTCAATGGTTCCACTGTGATGGTCGGGCTGCTTGTGTCCACCACTATCGGTCCTTCCTCTAGATTTGAGAAGAATACCGGTGCCGGTTCCTGATTTGGTGCAGTGAATGTTGTTTTGAGCCCTTCAGTGAACTGGGGGACTAATTGTAGTAGGCCCCCCAATGGTAACACGATCTGGCATTCTTGTAATTCCTGCCAAGTTGGGTCCTTGTCGGTACTCTTTACGGGCTCCTTCGGATGTATGTTTTGTTCCTGTATCTTGACCACTTTACATTCATTGGCTTTCTTGATCCATTCGGTGGCTTGCTTCTGGATATACTTCTGAGTTTCCCACTCGGCCACTTTTCCTTTGGAACGGGTAGTGACTTGTTGGGCGTCGGTAACTTTAGCGGTGACCATGTTTACCGCCGGTTGTTTTTCGTTAGCCTTGACCAGACATTGGTTGCTATAACGCCCATCCTTCCGGCAATAATAGCAATATGGCTTTCGCTTGCTGCTTGACTCTCTCTTGTCCATGTTCCCGATTTGTGCATCGGAGGTTATCCGGCGGTTGTCATCCGTTTGTCGTTGCTTCGGTGGTGTCACAATGATGTTTGTGCTTCCTTGATTGTACTCTCTAGCTGCTTCTCGACGCTCTTCCCTACGAAAATACCCTCATTTTTTGTTGCGTCGGAAATTCCAGTTTCCTTGTTGTTTTGGATAATGTCTATCATCTCTTCTCCGATCGTAATCCGGAGATTAGTCCCGTTCATACCGATCTCGGTTGTAGCCTTCCCTGCGTCGGTCATTGCGATTGCGCTCATAGTCGTCGCGTCTTCTATCATTGTACTGATCCCCACGTTCTGGTCGGTAACGGTCCTCCCTCCGGAACCGTTGTCATAGTGTAATTCGCACACTATGTGAAAAACACATTTTTTGTCTCTCCGAATAGGACATGAAGAGTACCCGGTGAGAACCGGATGAAGAAGGCCGGTGAGAGTCAGTGAGAAGAGAACCGGTCAAAACCGGCAAGGAGGGAGTGGCAAGGAGGACCTGGTAAGGAGACCCGGTAAGAACCGGATCAAGTAGACCCGGTAAGAATCGGATAAGGAAAACCGGTGAGAACCGGATGAAGAGACAAATTTGTAAATAAAAGAAAAGATTGTTACATGCATAGGGCAAGATTCAAACCCTATATCTCCATGTTAATAATGTAAAGCCTTACCATTACACTAACATATCATTAGTGTTAAAAAAGTAGACGTCCTCATAGAAAGGTAAGTGCACAGTAGGATAAACTTTAGTTAGAAGAAAACGCATGATAAAAGAAAAAGCTACGCATGCACATGTAGCGCGCATGAACACCATAGTTGATAAAAATGCATCAAGTTAGAAAACGTAGGATCACTTTAGAAAGAGCATGTTAGAGAAAGCATAGAGTCTATCTATAGAAAAAGCATGGATTGTTAAGACTCTCTCATCACTATATAAGGATGAGGAGCACAATGTAATGGGGGTGTGTGGAATATTTGGAAATTGGATATATTTCCTAAAACACCAATTAATATAATATATTCGTGGGATTCACGAATTTGTGATCAAAATTGTCTCTTACTATCTAAATATTGATTAAATACACTAAACTCGTGGGATTCACGAGATTCATAACTTACCCATCTTTCTACCTATGCTTTACTAGCCTTATCTCATTTTCTTCTTTCTCCTAGTCCAAAACCTCAGGGGCTCCCACCCGACTCACACAACGATCCGGAGCCAAAAGGCACAACACCGTTTGTTGTCTGGTTCGTAACTACTACGTAGTTCAATGTTCCGCACCGGTGCCGCTTGTCGGTTGAGCAGGTTGTACTCACATCGGTCCGTTGTGTGTGCTCGTGAGTGGCATATCATACACTGCATCCTCATTGTGCAGTCTACCGTAGAGTGGCCCGGGTTTAGACACGTTGTGCATTACAACGCTTGGCGAAACCTGAGATCCTCCTTATTTGAAAGGGCCCTATGAAGGGCTCCCATCATCATCAAGGAGCTTTGTTTATCCATTTCCAGCACCCGATCAATGACTTGATCCATCGTGCTGGCCTGGAAATCCAGTACTGCGCACATCGTTCGGAGGGGTTCCTGTAGAGCGGCTAGGAACACCACTTTCGCCTCCTCTTCTGGAGGAGCCCTTCTCAACTGGTTGTGTAGTGTTTGAAATCGGATGATAAATTGGGGCACTGTCTCGTGCTCCTCTTGGTGGGTTGTGTAAAACGGACCGACTAGTTCGCGCTGTTCCACTTGCCTATGGAATAGTCGAAGGAATTTTGTTTTCAAGGCTTCGAATGTGGCAAAGCTTCCGGATAGATGTTTTGCGTGCCAGTGGGTCGCCGTGTTGAGAAGCAAGCTCAACAAAGGTATGTGATGCTTATTGAGAAATAAGCTACAGTAGCTATTAGCTAATTAGCTACTAGTGGACATAAAGGTGAAACAACTATTTAGTTATGAATAGCTATTTAGCTACTGGCAGCTAATTAGCTGCATATGTAAGTCACTTATAACTTAGGTAAAATAGTAAGTGTAGTAAGTAGTAAGGAGAATAGAGAGAGTAATGCAGTGAGAGTAAGAACAGAAAAATAGAAAACAGACGAGAGCGAGTTGAGCTCTACGTGTGATGAAGTAGAAGCTTTTTGTACTGTGTAGAGGTAAGCCTCCTTCCCTTTCCCTTTCTTTCTTGAGCACTAAAAGATCCAACACATCATGATCCGCTGTGCACACAGAAGAGCCGTAGCGCCTTTGTAACATGGTATCAAAGCTGAGTTGCTCATAAAGAAGATTAGAACAGTACAGATCTGAGAAAGGTTGGTGCTCTGCTTGCTGATCTGAATCGGAGAGAGAGTTGTCTGTGAAGTTAACCCTAGTTGAAAGAGAAAATGGCTACATAGAATGCAAGCCAAATAGTCACAGAGAAACTGGATAAAAACAATTTCCCGGCGTGGAAATTCAGAACGACAAACTTCCTTATGGGGAATGGATATTGGAATTATATTGAAGGAGACCTTGAAGAGGCTCCAAAGATCCCTGAAGAAAATGCATCTGCTGCTCAGATTAAAGCATTTAAGGAATGGAACCAAGGGGCAAGAAAGGTATTGCATTGGTTGTCACTTAGCATCAAAGATTTGATGCTTGGACACATACAGGATGCTATGCTTCCAAAAGAAGCTTGGGACAGTTTGGTAAAACTGTTTGCAATGAATACAAAGGCAAGAAAGCTCTAGTTGAAGACTAAGCTAAATACTCTGGAAAAAGGTAAGATGTCAGTGAATGAGTATGCTCTGAAAATAAAGAGCATATGTGAATCGCTTGCTTCTATCAATGTGAGGATAGAAGATGATGATAAGGTGGAAATATGCTTAAGAGGTTTAGGACCTCAATATAAAAGCTTCAAAACATCTATTCTCACAAGGGATAGCATCCTAAGTTTTCCAGATCTGGTTTCAATGCTTGTAGTAGAGGAAAGAAATCAAATGGATGATGTAAAAAAAGGAAACACTGAGACTGAGGGGCAAGTCCTCTACAATAGTGCTGGAAGAGGCCGAGGAAGAGGCCATGGAAGATTTGGTTCAGCTAGAACCAACAACAATTATCAAGGAAGAGGACAACATGTTGTAAGTGGAAGAAACAACATCAGAGGCAGGGGGAGCAATTGAGGAAAAGGTAAGCCAACCTAATTGAATGATGATGGTTGTTGGTATTGTGGAAAAACAGGCCACAGACAAGCTAAATGCTATAAAAAGAAAAATGATGAAAAAAGAGTGAAGAGATAGCAAAATAAATATGCCTCAACTAGTGAAGACTGTGATAAAGATGGTGCATTTGTGATGCAACATGAAACCACAATAGTGGCTGAATGTTCACAAAGATGCAATGAAGAGTTTATGTGGTATGTAGATTCTGGGGCATCTAATAATATGACAGGACATAAAAACTGGTTTGAAAGGTTAAGGGAATTAGAGATTTCTGGTTATGTACAGACAGGTGATAATACTACTCACCAAATAGAGCATTGTGGGAAGAAAAAGGAAAAACAAAGTATATGTTGAATGTTATGCATGTTCCAAACCTTGCAAAAAATTAGATTTCTGTTGGACAGATAGTAGAGCAAGGAATGCAAGTGAAGTTTAAGCAAAGTGGATCCTTCATAGAGAAAAATGGAAAGCTCATTGCAAAAGGAAAACGAGAAGGAAGGATGTTTGTGTTAGATGTGGATATGCCTAGGAATATTACAACCATGTTTATAGAAGGTATGAGGGTAATCTCAGAAGTGGAAACGTGCCATAAAAGAATCGGTCACATAAGTATGCAAACATTGAAAAATATGTTGAGGAAAGATGCAATGGCTGGGTTGCCTAAGCTCAAAGACTGTGACATGGGAAAAATATGTGAAGCATGTCAATATGGAAAACAAAACAGGTTGCCTTTCCCTCATGAAAGACATATAAGTAAGAATCTGTTGGATTTGGTACATACGGATGTATGGGGACTGTCATGATATGGCAAGACTCGAACCCATGACCTTAGATTATATGGGTCGAGCTCTTGACTATTAGACCATCTATTGTAATACATAAGATATTATTTTCATTTACATTTTATTATAGGAAATTAGTGTATAATCTAGATTTCTCTGGAACACTCTAGAAGCTTCAGGATTACTCCTGAAAACGCTATAAAAGAGGGCACTAGGCATTATGTTGAACCAAATTGGTTCAACGCCAGTCTTAAGCCTTTTAGCCACCATTGTATATTCTCTTCATATAATACATATCTTTCTTATCATCACTCACTCTCTCTCTGGATCTCTCTCTCTCTCTCCCCGTCTCGCTCACTCCTTCCTTCTCTCGAAGAAGTTCTACACCTCTCATAGTACTAATCCTTCGTTTAGTACTAATTCATTCTCTGTCACAGTATTGTTCCTGACAGTTTGAACCAATTTTTCTACCTTCTATCTCTCTCATTTCCTACTAATCTCTTATTCCTCTTTTCTTTCATCCCATGGACACTATTAGCGTTGAAGAATATCAATTTGTTTTCTCGGAATTTCAATGCGAAGTTCCATGCTTTGGAACAAGAAAACCAACGATTGCTGGGGGATCTTCAGCAAATCTCCTTAGAAAAGCAGCAAACGCAACAATAGCATGGGGAACTTGCGTTACGCGTGCAACAACTCGAAGCAACCATTGTAGCGATGCAACAACAAGGGCCCGGAACACAAGGGATTCATAAAGAACCCAAGCTTGGCCTTCCCACAAAGTTCCTTAACCAGGTATGATTAGTTATCCAAATGCATCCTTCCCGATATCCCACCGATGCATCACGAGTGGGTTTAGTAGGCACTTTGTTAAGTGGCTAAGCGTTTCATGGTTCGCTCCACTATTAGAAAAGGAATCTCCGTTACTCAACAATTTTGAAGAGTTTCTAGGTGAGTTTAAAGCATGTTTCGGAGATACTGACAGCATCAGGACCGCAATCAACAAAATTCGGCGATTACGCCAAGGTGACCGTCCAGCCTCCGCATACGTTGCAGATTTTCGCCTACTCGCCGCCGATATCCCTTGGGATGATCAAGCGTTGATGGAGCAATTCCGTTATGGTTTACGCAACGACGTCAAGGATTTACTCTTGAGCTTCCCCGAAGAGCCAAAGTCCTTAACAGAAGCAATTAGTCGCGCGGTGAGATGTGACAACCGCCTCTTTGAGCGACGTTCGGAAAGACAGCTACAGATGCCGAGGCCAACATCAGAGCCCACCTACGCCTCAATGGTAGCAAGAACTTTTCCGAGGGAGTCATATAATGCGCCTCCAGCGAATACTCCGACTCCGATGGACATCTACACGTCGTCGAGGGCCATTATTCGAAGAAGAAAAGTAGCGACGCCGTACAAATCGACTATGTCTTTACTGCGGTGGACCAGGACATATCACAATAAATTGCCCCCATAGGCTCGAAGACAGGTAAACCAAATAGTCACTAGTTCTAATTGTACTAAACCCGAGCCTATTTCAGTAGGAATATCTGATAGTCTTAATAGTACTAATAGCCCAGATCTAGCGAACAAATTTGATGTCCTTAGTCAGTTAGAAGAAGAGTTAAACGACTAAGTCGAGCCAAAATAGGAGCCGTTTGGTTGGACAACCCTAGATCTGTGCAGCCCATTAGTGGTTCCATTCCCTCTAAGCAAGTTAGTGATGTGTTCGCAGCCCAAGTAATAGTTAGTACTAAAGGTACCCTTCCAGTACATGTCCTAGCACTCCTAGATTCCGGAGCTAACTCTTGCTTTATGGATAAGAAATTTTCTCAAGCTCATAAGATATCCCTAAGAAAATTCCAGTGTCCAGCCTCTATAGTAGTCATTGATGGACGTCCCATTGCTTCCGGAAATATCATAGAAGAGTCAGAGCCCATTAATATTGTCCTAGATAACTTAACATGTGTAGTATCATTTAATATTATTAGTATCCCAGAACATCCTATAGTTTTAGGATTACCGTGGTTCGAGTTACATAACCCAGACATAGATTGGAGAACAAGAGAAATCCGGTGTCGACAAACCCAAGGGTCAACTCAGAAGATGGCAACCATTTCGCTACGTCAGTTGCGTAAAGAAGGGCGCGAGGAGGAAATGTTCCTCTTTGCAATATCAGGAAACCCCTCCAGCACTACTAAAGAAGAATCCACCGTTCAACTTCCCGAGAAGTATCGTCATTACGCCGATGTGTTCGATAAAGTACAAGCCAACACACTTCCTCATCATCGACCGTACGATTGCCCCATCGATTTACAATCGGGAAAAGAGACGCCATGGGGACCTATCTACAATTTGTCACCAACCGAGCTAGAAGTTCTTCTGGCCTATATCGAGGAGAATTTGGAAAATGGTTTCATTTGACATTCGAAATCTCCAGCCGGCGCGCCCATTTTCTTCGTCAAGAAAAAAGATGGATCGCTTCGTCTCGTTGTAGATTACCGTGGCTTGAATAAGGTTACAATCAGGAATAGGTATGCTCTTCCCCTTATCTCAAGTCTTTTAGAACGTATCAATGGTGCCAGGTTCTTCACGAAGGTCGACTTACGGGGAGGATATAACCTCGTACGGATCCGACCAGGAGACGAATGGAAGACCGCGTTTCGCACCAGATATGGGCACTTCGAGTATACGGTCATGCCGTTCGGCCTCACTAATGCGCCGGCAGTTTTCCAGCACATGGCTAATGATATATTCCGAGATCTATTGGATGATTGTTTGATCATCTATTTGGATGATCTACTGGTTTATTCAAAGACCCAAGAAGAACATGATTCTCATGTACTATTAGTACTAAAACGACTTCGAGAACATGGTGTGTATGCAAAGCTGTAAAAATGTAGTTTCGGGTGCAACCAAGTGGAATTTCTCGGCTACATCATTTCTTCAGAAGGCATCTCCATGGACCCAGCTAAGGTCAAAACGGTGGTAGAATGGCAGACTCCGCGTTCGGTGCGGGATGTGCAATGCTTCCTAGGCTTTGCCAATTTTTACCGGAAGTTCATACAAGATTACTCAAAGATCGTTCTACCTCTCACACAACTTACCAGGAAGGGACAACCGTTCATATGGTCTGAAGAAACGGACATGGCTTTCGAGAGTCTTAAAAAGGCATTTACATCGGCTCCAATTCTAGCTCATGTCGATCCGGAAAAAGCATTCATTATCGAAGCTGATGCATCGGATTTTGCATTGGGGAGCATTCTGTCACAACAGGGGAATGATGAGAAGCTACATCTTGTGGCTTTTCACTCACGCAAGTTTGACGCCGCCGAAATTAACTACGAAATTCATGATAAGGAGCTATTGGCAATAGTGGATTCTTTTATGCAATGGAGGCATTTTCTGGAGGGATCCTCTCATCCAGTCACCGTATTTAGTGATCACAAGAATCTTGCCTACTTTCAAGATGCTCGTGTGTTGAATCGACGTCAAGCTCGGTGGGCCCACTTCCTGATGCGTTTCGACTTCAAAATTACATATCGTCCGGGAAAGCACCAAGGGAAGGCAGATGCATTATCACGACGTTCGTATCTAGCACCCCGTCCCGGCGAGCTAGCTTTCGATAACCAAAAACAAGTCATCTTGGGACCGGCACGACTACAAGTAACACAGATTTTTGACATGCCCATGGATTCCCGCGTTATCGATACCATACATGAAGACTTGAAGAAAAAAGCGTTCGCCCAAGCTATACTAGCACAAATTGATCCCTCTTGAGCGTCGTGTTCATAGTCGCAACCACCAGGTACGGACTATCGGCAATTCAAATACCATGATGGATTACTCTTCTTTAAAGAACTTTTGTATGTTCCTAATGGTTCTTGCCGCCTTCGAGTAGTTCAAAACTGCCATGACACATATACAAGTGCGCATTTTGGTAGTATTAAAACATTACATTTAGTACAACTACCATTCTGGTGGCCCTGTATGCGACAATTTGTCGAGGATTTTGTTCGGACTTGTGATACATGTTGCAGAGCGAAAATGCCAAGGCATCATCCATATGGTTTATTAGAACCATTACCAATTCCAAGCAAGCCGTGGCATTCCATTGCTCTAGACTTCATCACAGATCTTCCAGTCTCTAAGGGGTTCAATGCGATTCTAACAGTGGTCGATCGATACACGAAGATGGCTCATTTCTTGCCATGTACTAAGGAGATCTCGAGTGAAGACACTGCCAAAATTGTCATGCGTGAAGTATGTCGGCATCATGGACTTCCCGATAGTATCATCAACGACCGTGGGCCCTAGTTCGTGTCAAAATTCTAGAAGCACCTTTTTAACATGCTCAAGGTCTCTTGTAACCTCTCCTCCGGCTACCACCCACAAACCAACGGCCAAGCTGAACGAACAAATCAAACGCTGGAGCAGTATCTGCGGTGCTTTCTTAGTTATCATCAGGACGACTGGGCAGATATTCTCCACTTCGCCGAATTTGCCTATAACAACTCTATCCACGCATCCACTAAAGTTACGCCATTTTATGCTTATACGGGATGTCACCCCCGGTGGAGTGTACTTGAAACCCCAGAGGTGTCCACAAATCCGTGCGCGGAGGATCGTTTGGAGCGGTTACGCAAGATACAAGCGGATTTATCTACTCATCTCCAGCAAGCTTAACAAACACACAAGGTCTACGTGGATCGTCATCGACTTCCATCCAGTTTTAATATTGGAGATCGGGTGTGGCTGCTACGACGACACATCAAGACTACTTGCCCATGTGAGAAGTTGGATTATCGGCGATTAGGTCCTTTCCGTATTATTGGACAGATTAATGATGTCACTTTTCGTCTCGATCTACCTCCTCAACTTCGGATACATCCGGTGTTTCATAGTTCTCTCCTCGAACCCTACCACGAGAGCACCATCCCAAGACGTCTTATCCAACCTCCACCCCCCATCGAGCTTGAAGATGGGCCGGAGTACGAGGTTGCCGCCATCCTTGATTCCAAGATTGTTCGCAACAAGCTCTACTATCTAGTCGATTGGCTAGGCTATAGTCCCAACGAACGTACTTGGGAACCGATCGAGAATGTGACCAATACTCGTGCTCTTCTTGAAGACTTCCATCGTCAATATCCACACAAACCGGGTCCTCAATCCAAGACGACTCGTGACACTCGTCGTTTTAAAAGGGGGATAGTGTCATGATATGGCAAGACTCGAACCCATGACCTTAGGTTATATGGGTCGAGCTCTTGACCATTAGACCATCTATTGTAATATGTAGGATATTATTTTCATTTACATTTTATTATAGGAAATTAGTGTATATTCCAGATTTCTCTGGAACATTCTAGAAGCTTCAGGATTACTTCTGAAAACACTATAAAAGAGGGCACTAGGCATTATGTTGAACCAAATTGGTTCAACGCCAGTCTTAAGCCTTTTAGCCACCATTGTATATTCTCTTCATATAATGCATATCTTTCTTATCATCACTCTCTCTCTCTCTCTCTCCCCGTCTCGCTCACTCCTTCCTTCTCTCGAAGAAGTTTTACACCTCTCATAGTGCTAATCCTTCGTTTAGTACTAATTCCTTCTCAGTCTCAGTACTGTTCTTGACAGCTACTCCATGAAATAGTTGCACTTCCCAATGTAAACATATATCCACTCGACTGGACCAAAGGGAATTGTTGGAACAAATATGGAGAAGGCAATGAAGAAAGCGAAAGAAATACAAACCGACACGGAAAGACACGACTAGTCAGATGACCGGGAACAAGGAACCAAAAGTACAACCAAATGGGCAGAACTCGCCGGAATGGCCGGACAACGGGCAAGAGTGGCCGGAGTGACTGGATAGCAGCCGAAGTGTCTAAGTGGCCGGACAACAGTCAGAGCGACCGTAGAGAGGTTGGAATGGCCGAATAACGGCCAAATAGCGGCTGAAGAGCAACTGGGCAACAGTCTGAGCGGTTGGAGAGCGGTCAGAAAGGCCGGAAACCAGTCGGAATAACCGGATGCAGACAGGCGGCCGGGACGACGGATCAGATGCAAGATCGAAAGACGACGGAAAACAATCGAACTGACAGCCGAAAAATCGACCGGAATGAGCCGGACTAAGATGGCTCGAAGGCTAGAACACCGACAGAGACGGAGGAGAGGCCGGAGAGTGACCTAAGAGTGGTCGTAGTGGCCGAACAGCGCCAGAACGGAGGCGGCCGGACCAGACGATGCCGGACAACGACGAAGATGGAGACGGACAAACAGCGGGACGACGGCCAAACAGAGTCAAAGAGTGACAGAGATGATAGTCGAAATGTATAGCCACGACAATGGCAACGGCAACGGCAACGACCAGATGATGGGACATTGACACCGAAAAGTGACGTAGCCGGCAACAGAGCCGCCGAAAAGCGAAGGAGACAATGACAACGACGGAGAGTAGGTCGACGAGCGGAGGAAGAAATGGCTTGAAACTACTGTTGGGATTTCGGTCCCTCCGGATGGGATGTCCGGAGATGAATGACGGCAAGCCCGGAGGCTGTTACGGAACCGTAGGATGAAGAGTACCCGGCATGAAGCCGGATGAAGAGTACCAGGTTACGGAGCCGGATGATGAAGACCCCGGCTACGGAGCCGGATGCTGAAGACCCCGGCTACGGAGCCGGATGATGAAGACCCCGGCTACGGAGCCGGATGACGAATGTACCCGGAGAGAGAGATCCGGATGCGGGGACATATTTGTGAATATGTTTGCCAAGAGCCCTTGAGGTTATATTTGTAAATAGCCCGAAAGTCATATGTGTATAAATATGACTTAGGGCAAACAGTTGATGTTGTTGCTTAATTTTCATGCGAAGTGAGAGCAGCCGAGAGAGAGAGAGAGAGAGAGACGAAGAGGTCGTTGCCTCTGTGTATTGCCGCCGCCTGTGGCGAAGACAGTGAGCTCAAGGTTGTTGCCTTGTAGCTTCACCAGTGTACATCCCTGTTCATAGTGATAGTTGGAGTTTGAGGCTCCCGTGGTTTTTCCCATTTAGGGTTTTCCACGTAAAACATCCAGTGTACCTTTCTCTCTATTGTCTTTCGTGCATTGTTGTATTTCCCGTTTTCTGTGAATCGATCCTGTTCCTCGGTTGTGGCCGAGCACGGAATTTCAATAAAGTGGTATCAGAGCGACGATAACACAGAAGATGGAAGGCGGCGGTAGCGGGCAGCCGGGAATGATGGTGCTGAATGCGCAGAATTACGCCGACTGGAAGATCAAGATGGAGGATCTTCTGATTGTTCGGGACCTGTACGAACCGATTGACAGGTCGGAAATACCGAAGGGAGTACTTGAGTCGGAGTGGAAGCTCCTGAACCGGAAAGCAGTAGCGACGATCCGGCAATATGTCGATGTAAGTGTCCTGCAACATGTGGCGAACGATACGAACGCCTATGAGATGTGGAAGAAGCTGTCGGGCCTCTATGAGAGGAAGAATGCGTTGAACCGGACCTCCCTGATGAGAAAGATAGTGAACCTCAAGTACCGGGACGGCGAGAGTATGGTGGAACACGTAAGCACGTTCATGGGATTCGTGAACCAGCTTGCGGCGATCAAGTTCCCGTTGGAGGATGCAATGCAAGCCATCATCCTGATGTGTACATTGCCGGACAGCTGGGAGAACTTGGTGGTGACTCTCAGCACCTCCTGCGCCGAAGATAACTTGTCCCTACAAACGGTAAAGACAAGTATTTTGAACGAAGAAGCGCGTCGGAGAGATAAAGAACCGGTCTCCGACTCGAAGGCGCTGCTTACCGAATCGGAACGGGGAAGACAATGGAACCGGAGTCCGCAAAGACGGGAGAAGTCGGGGACCCGGTCGCAGTCAAGAGGAAGACCCACATGCTTCCACTGTGGGAAGCCGGGGCACTTCTGGAAGAATTGTCGGCATTACCGAAAAGACAACGGAGCCGACGACACCGATTCGAAGAAATCACCGGAGAGAAACGGTGCATACCGGGGAGCCACGGACCGGAGAGGTCCGGATCGGCGAGGGCAGGACCGGAAAGGAACGACGGCACTCGCGGCAAGTGAAGAAGAGATAATGCTTATTACCGAAGAGAGGGAGCTGAACCTTGCCGGTGTAGAGATGACCTGGGTGGTCGATTCCGGAGCGTCGTTCCACCTGACCCCGGAGAAGAAATACTTCTCATCCTACACAGCCGGTGAGCACGGCTGTGTCCGGATGGGAAATGAAGGTACGTGCCGGATAGCCGGCATAGGAGACGTGTGGCTGATGACATCAACCGGATGCAAGATGCTGCTGAAGGATGTGCGACACGTTCCGGAGGTCCGATTGAACCTGATCTCGGCCGGGAGGCTAGATGATGAAGGCTACACGGGTAGCATCCGGAACGGTGTCATGAAGTTCAGCAAGGGGAGCCTGATCGTGGCTCGGGCCCGGAAGGTCAACACACTGTACCTGATGAATTCCCGGCTATGTCTGGAAGAGCTGAATGTGGCAGCCGACACTGCCGGTGAGCTGTGGCACAAAAGACTGTGCCACATGAGTGAGAAGGGGATGAAGAGGCTTGCAGAAGACAACCTCATTCCAGTGAAGCATGTGCACCTGGAGAAGTGCACCGACTGCCTGGCCGGTAAGCAAAACCGGACCTCCTTCCACTCAAGGCCACCGACGAGACGTAGCGCACCATTGGAGTTGGTGCACACCGATGTGTGTCAGGTAGAAACGAAGTCGCATGGCGGAGCCCAGTACTTCGTAACATTCATTGATGATCACAGCCGGAAGCTGTGGACGGCACCGTTGAAGACAAAGGACCAAGTATTGTCCGTCTTCAAAGAACTCCACGCGAGAGTGGAAAGGGAATCCGGCAAGAAGCTGAAAGCGATACGAGCGGATAACGGAGGGGAATACCGGGGGCAGTTCCAGGAGTACTGTCGCTCGAAGGGAATCCGGCTCGAGTTTACTGTGCCGAAGACGCCGGAACTAAACGGGCTGGCCGAGAGGATGAACCGGACCATAATGGAGAGGGTCCGGAGTATGCTGGCGCATGCGAAATTACCCAAGGGGTTTTGGGCTGAGGCAATGTCGACGGCGACATACGTGATAAACAGATCACCCTCAGTACCTTTGGACGGAGACACGCCGCAGAAAGTGTGGACCGGTAAGGAAGTGTCCTACCGGCATCTGAAGGTGTTCGGGTGTCTCGCATACGTGCATGTGGCAAAGGACCGGAGAGGAAAGCTAGATCCAAAGACCCGGCCATGCATATTCCTCGGTTACGGCGACGACGAGTTCGGCTACCGAGTATGGGACCCGGTCGACAAGAAGATATTCAGGAGTCGAGATATCATTTTCATGGAGGACAAGACGCTCGCCGACTGGGAGTCGGAGAAGAAGATGAAGAGCTCCAAGTCGACCGGTGAGGATAAACTCTACGAGGAGCAGTCCCGACCGGCAAGGGACCGGTTAACACTCGAAGACCCGGCCGAAGACGGTGAAGAAACAGAACCGGCCGAAGAAGATGAAAATGATACCGGAACCGGCCCCGATCCCGAAATGGATTCGGATGAAGAAGAAGAATCGGAAGAACCGGTTACCGAAGCTCCCGAACGGAGATATCCTCTAAGAGAGAGAAGGGCCCCCCGGAGATTTCCGGAACCAGAGCACGTGCTGCTAACCGACGAGGGGGAGCCGGAGAGCTTTGAAGAAGCAAAGCACGACACCCAGAGCCGCAGGTGGTTAAGTGCCATGCAGGAGGAGATGGATTCCCTGCATGAGAACCACACATATGAACTTGTGGAGTTGCCGAAAGGAAAGCGGGCACTTCGAAACAAGTGGGTGTTCAAGCTGAAACCGGGAGATGCCGGAAACCCCCAGAGATACAAAGCCAGGATCGTGGTGAAGGGGTTCCAGCAGAAGAAGGGCGTCGACTTCGACGAGATATTTGCCCCGGTAGTGAAGATGACCTCTATCCGGACGGTGCTGAGCATAGCGGCAAGCATGGACCTCGAGGTAGAACAGATGGACGTGAAGACGGCATTCCTTCACGGTGACCTCGATGAAGAGATCTACATGCAGCAACCGGAAGGATTCGAGAAGAAAGGGAAGGAGCACCTGGTATGCCGGTTGAAGAAGAGCCTTTACGGACTGAAGCAGGCTCCCCGGCAATGGTACCGGAAGTTCGACTCCTTCATGACCGACGAAGGGTACCACAAAACGCAGTCTGATCACTGCGTGTTTGTGAAGAAGTTCGAAGGAGGAGACTCTCTAATACTCCTCCTGTACGTGGACGACATGTTGATCGTCGGACGGGACCAGGTCAAGATACGGGTGCTGAAGGAGGCACTTCACCGAACCTTCTCAATGAAGGACCTGGGTCCGGCGAGGCAAATACTAGGGATGCACATCATCCGGGACCGGAAGAAGAAGCAGTTGTGGCTGTCACAGGAGAAGTACGTGACAAAGGTGCTTCACCGGTTCAACATGTCGGAAGCAAGACCGGTCGGGTCAACCCTCCCGGCAAACTGCAAGTTGTCCAGCAAGCAAAGCCCCAAGACAAAGGCTGAGAAGGAGGACATGATGAAAGTACCATATGCCTCTGCCGTCGGAAGCTTGATGTACGCAATGGTGTGTACAAGACCGGACATAGGATATGCAGTCGGAGTGGTGAGCCGGTACATGAGCAATCCCGGCAAAGAGCACTGGAACGCGGTCAAGTGGATACTCCGATACCTGAAGGGCACGGCAAACGTGTGCCTCCGATTCGGCTCCGGTAAGCCCGAATTCGACGGCTTTACCGATTCGGATATGTCGGCTGATGCAGATACCAGCCGGTCCACATCAGGGTATGTGATGACGTATGCAGGAGGAGCTGTTTCGTGGCAGTCGAGGCTGCAGAAGACGGTTGCGTTGTCAACCACGGAGGCGGAGTACATGGCAGCTGTTGAAGCCGGCAAGGAAATAATATGGATGAAGGACTTCATTAGAGAGCTCGGTATCCAACAGGAGGAGTACCGACTCTACTGCGACAGTCAGAGTGCCATCCACCTTGCGAAGAACGCGGCCTACCATTCCCGGACGAAACACATCCAGCGGAGATACCACTGGATCCGGGAGAGGATAGAAGACGAGGAGTTCGTGCTGACGAAGATCCACACTGACGAGAACGGGTCGGATATGCTGACCAAGGTGCTCACACCCGACAAGCTGGAAGCATGCCGGAAGAGGATCGGATTGGAGAGACATCCCATGCCGAAGTGAAGGGGGAGTTTGTTGGGATTTCGGTCCCTCCGGATGGGATGTCCGGAGATGAATGACGGCAAGCCCGGAGGCTGTTACGGAACCGTAGGATGAAGAGTACCCGGCATGAAGCCGGATGAAGAGTACCAGGTTACGGAGCCGGATGATGAAGACCCCGGCTACGGAGCCGGATGCTGAAGACCCCGGCTACGGAGCCGGATGATGAAGACCCCGGCTACGGAGCCGGATGACGAATGTACCCGGAGAGAGAGATCCGGATGCGGGGACATATTTGTGAATATGTTTGCCAAGAGCCCTTGAGGTTATATTTGTAAATAGCCCGAAAGTCATATGTGTATAAATATGACTTAGGGCAAACAGTTGATGTTGTTGCTTAATTTTCATGCGAAGTGAGAGCAGCCGAGAGAGAGAGAGAGAGAGAGACGAAGAGGTCGTTGCCTCTGTGTATTGCCGCCGCCTGTGGCGAAGACAGTGAGCTCAAGGTTGTTGCCTTGTAGCTTCACCAGTGTACATCCCTGTTCATAGTGATAGTTGGAGTTTGAGGCTCCCGTGGTTTTTCCCATTTAGGGTTTTCCACGTAAAACATCCAGTGTACCTTTCTCTCTATTGTCTTTCGTGCATTGTTGTATTTCCCGTTTTCTGTGAATCGATCCTGTTCCTCGGTTGTGGCCGAGCACGGAATTTCAATAACTACACAGAAGAAGAAGAAGAAGAAACAGAGGGGAGAAAGAGAAAACAAGATGAGCATGAACTAAGACAAATAGACAGAGATCAAATAGATTGGAAGAGGATGAAGAGGAAGATAGAAGCCTTTCTCTTGAAGAGAAGAAAGCTAACGAATCGCAAGAAGGCGGGAAGAAGAGAAAGATGCAGACAACGGCAAGAGAGAAACGTAAGAAGCAGGAAAAGGACAAACTGAACAAAGAAGGAAAGGAAAAAGACCTAATGCAAATTAATAAATAAATAAATAAAATAGGAAAAAGAGAGGGAAAAGGAGGACAATAAGGAGCATTTAAGGAATTTTAAAAATCAAAGGGCACCTACAGAATTTCGAAAACTCATTAACCTAAAAGAAATGAACGTGATCCACACACAACTCACAAAATACAAAGAAGAACACACATACATACAACGGTTTTTTTGATGACCCGAATGATGTCACCGAAGTTTGTAAGCCGACAGAATGAGAATGTTTGTGTCGCGGACGATTTGCTGACGGACAAAGATGTTCGAGTCAAGCATTCCGATCGAGGGAGTCGATCGTTGAAAGGACCGATGGAAGTTTCGGTCGAAGAAATATCATCATCAAGGCATGTGGGATTGACGTGCAAGGCACTTTCCCACGGGCGTGCCATATTGTGTTACCCATTATAGGGAGCAGGAGGCGGACACGGTTTGGATCATCAAGCAGTTGAAGGAAGAGTGACAAGCCGCAGAAAATAAATCACAGATGGGAGCTGAACGGATCCAGTGCATCCTCTGGTCATGGCTCACTAAGACCAAAAGCTTGATTGATGACAGCTCTATGCGTTGGTGGGAAAAATGGGCGCAGAATACCGCGGAACTCCAATTGCTTAGGGCGAACGTTGAAAACCGGCGAAAGGAGGGTGACGACTAATATATGCTGACCTCGGAGGACTTCACCACCATCAAGGATGAGCTGGCGGAAGATTTCACAGCCCTGGCGGATGAACAATTGGTGTAGGTCCGGTAGCTCGCTCGTAGCTCAACTGGACGATGATTGGTTGGAGGCTCAAATCCAGTTCGAAAGCTATGAGCGGTCCCGGCTCCGAGAAGAAAAAGCGCGAAAGATAGCAACGGTCAACCTTAGTGATGAGGAACCATCGCCGGTGCAAAGAACGGAGGGGGAATAGGCCGGGGTCAGTCAGCCACAGACAACTCTGACGAACCAACGACAGAAACGTCGGTGTCAGAGTGACAAACGGAGCCACAGCCACAAACAGAACAACAACAGCAACCACAACAGCAACAACAGATTCTCGACGAGCCATTGGAAATTTTGGAGCAAAGCATTCTGGACATTTTGGACGAAGCGTAAAAGGGCCGGATAGTGGGTTCAACGTACAAGGCACTGTCCCACAGGCGTGCCATGTGTTACCGTCCGGCAAAGAAGGCTTAAGGAGGTCCAAACCAGAGTGTGAAAGGAATAGTTATTCGGGAACTGTGGTAATTAGTAGTCTTAATATATACATATTATTATATAAAAAGATGTGGACGGATGGACCGGAATCGGTATGCCGATCCGGATCCGGAATGATTCCGTAAAGGTGCCGGTTGGCACCGTTTTGTATTTCACACCGGAAACCTATATAAAGGCCCGATTACAATGTAATCAAGGACGGATAATTAATAAAGTTTATTGTCTTAATCTTCCAGTGTTGATTACCGTTCTATATTCATTGTTATATCTTACGCGTGTTAATTACGGATGGCTAAGTAATCGATTAAGGTCTAAGTAAGCGTTGTGACGTAAGTCATTCTGCCGTACCACCCTTTGGTGATGTGTCTTAAGTGGACACCTTGTGTTAGGCTGTTGTTCGGCCCTAGCAATAATAGATGGTCCAGTACATTCCATTGATGTGGAACTTTGTTGTCCAACATTCCTTCCATCTCCGTGGTTATCTCCTACATTTTCAGATTTTTTCTCTGTTTTCATTTTCACAGTTTTCATCAGTTTTGACATTCTGTTTTGGGATGTACCATTTGCCCAACTCATCAAATATCACATCCCGACTTACCACAATCTTTTTTTTCACATGGTTATAGCATCTATACCCTTTTTGCTCCTCTGAATATCCAACAAAAACACATTTTTCAGCCTTTGGATCCAGCTTACTTCTCACTTTAGCAGGTACATGAACATAAACAAGGCATCCAAATAGTTTTAAGTGTCCTGAGCTAGGTTTCCTTCCATAGAAACATTCTTTAGGAGTTACTTCATGTACCCTAGATGTTATACATCTATTTAGAATATAATTAGTTGTGTTTACATCTTATGCCCAGTAATACCATGGCATATATTTTTCAGTCATCATAGCCCTTGCTATGTTCACCAAAGTTCTGGTTTTTCTTTCAGCAACTCCATTTTGTTATGGAGTATATCTACATGTGAATTGTCTTCTTATTTCTTGATTGCATAAAAAAAAAAGAATTCATTGGAGAAATATTCTCCTCCATCAGATCTTAGACATTTTATTCTTGTTCTGGCTTGTTTTTCTACCATACCTTTGAACTTCCGGAAGCAATTAAATATTTCACTTTTTTCTTTCATGAAGTACACCCATGTTTTCCTTGAGCAATCATCAATAAATGTTACATAAAATGTGCAGCTACCAATAGATGCATTTTTTGTTGGTCCCTGTCAGGAACAGTACTGAGACAGAGAAGGAATTAGTACTAAACGAAGGATTAGTACTATGAGAGGTGTAGAACTTCTTCGAGAGAAGGAAGGAGTGAGCGAGACGGGGAGAGAGAGAGAGAGATCTCGAGAGAGAGAGTGAGTGATGATAAGAAAGATATGTATTATATGAAGAGAATATACAATGGTGGCTAAAAGGCTTAAGACTGGCGTTGAACCAATTTGGTTCAACATAATGCCTAGTGCCCTCTTTTATAGTCTTTTCAGGAGTAATCCTGAAGCTTCTAGAATGTTCCAGAGAAATCTGGAATATACACTAATTTCCTATAATAAAATGTAAATGAAAATAATATCCTACATATTACAATAGATGGTCTAATGGTCAAGAGCTTGACCCATATAACCTAAGGTCATGGGTTCGAGTCTTGCCATATCATGACACTATCCCCCCTTTAAAATGACGAGTGTCACGAGTCGTCTTGGATTGAGGACCCGGTTTGTGTGGATATTGATGATGGAAGTCTTCAAGAAGAGCACGAGCATTGGTCACATTCTCGATCGGTTCCCAAGTACGTTCGTTGGGACTATAGCCTAGCCAATCGACTAGATAGTAGAGCTTGTTGCGAACAATCTTGGAATCAAGGATGGCGGCAACCTCGTACTTCGGCCCATCTTCAAGCTCGATGGGGGGTGGAGGTTGGATAAGACGTCTTGGGATGGTGCTCTCGTGGTAGGGTTCGAGGAGAGAACTATGAAACACCGGATGTATCCGAAGTTGAGGAGGTAGATCGAGACGAAAAGCGACATCATTAATCTGTCCAATAATACGGAAAGGACCTAATCGCCGATAATCCAACTTCTCACATGGGCGAGTAGTCTTGATGTGTCGTCGTA
Source organism: Azolla caroliniana (assembly GCF_043228905.1). NCBI lineage: Eukaryota > Viridiplantae > Streptophyta > Polypodiopsida > Salviniales > Salviniaceae > Azolla > Azolla caroliniana. Next base: position 16,519,620 of record NW_028230436.1, read on the forward strand.
GCAGCCACACCCAATCTCCAATATTAAAACTGGATGGAAGTCGATGACGATCCGGGTAGACCTTGTGTGTTTGTTGAGCTTGCTGGAGATGAGTAGATAAATCCCCTTGTATCTTGCGTAACCGCTCCAACCGATCCTCCGCGCAAGGATTTGTGGACACCTCTGGGGTTTCAAGTACACTCCACCGGGGGTGACATCCCGTATAAGCATAAAAAACTTTAGTGGATGCGTGGATAGAGTTGTTATAGGCAAATTCGGCGAAGTGGAGAATATCTGCCCAGTCGTCCTGATGATAACTGAGAAAGCACCGCAGATACTGCTCTAGCGTTTGATTTGTTCGTTCAGTTTGGCCGTCGAATTGTGGGTGGTAGCCGAAGGAGAGGTTACAAGAGACCTTGAGCATGTTAAAAAGGTGCTTCCAGAATTTTGACATGAACTAGGGTCCACGGTCGTTGATGATACTATTGGGAAGTCCATGATGCCGACATACTTCATGCATGACAATTTCGGCAGTGTCTTCATTGGAGATCTCCTTAGTACATGGCAAGAAATGAGCCATCTTCGTGTATCGATCGACCACCGTTAGAATCACATTGACCCCCTTAGAGACTGGAAGATCTGTGATGAAGTCTAGAGCAATGGATTGCCATGGCTTGCTTGGAATTGGTAATGGCATTTTCGCTCTGCAACATGTATCACAAGTCCGAACAAAATCCTCGACAAATTGTCGCATACAGGGCCACCAGAATGATCGTTGTACTAAATGTAATGTTTTAGTACTACCAAAATGCCCAGTTGTATATGTGTCATGGCAGTTTTGAACTACTCGAAGGCGGCAAGAACCATTAGGAACATACAAAAGTTCTTTAAAGAAGAGTAATCCATCATGGTATTTGAATTGCCGATAGTTCGTACCTGGTAGTTGCGACTGTGAACACGACGCTCGAGAGGGATCAATTTGTGCTAGTATAGCTTGGGCGAACGCATCTGTCTTCAAGTCTTCACGTATGGTATCGATAACGCGGGAATCCATGGGCATGTCAAAAATCTATGTTACTTGTAGTCGTGCCGGTCCCAAGGTGACTTGTTTTTGGTTATCGAAAGCTAGCTCGCCGGGACGGGGTGCTAGATACGAACGTCGTGATAATGCATCTGCCTTCCCTTAGTGCTTCCCCAGACAATATGTAATTTTGAAGTCGAAACGCGTCAGGAAGTGGGCCCACCGAGCTTGACGTCGATTTAACACACGAGCATCTTGAAAGTAGGCAAGATTCTTGTGATCACTAAATACGGTGACTGGATGAGAGGATCCCTCCAGAAAATGCCTCCATTGCATAAAAGAATCCACTATTGCCAATAGCTCCTTATCATGAATTTCGTAGTTAATTTCGGCGGCGTCAAACTTGCGTGAGTGAAAAGCCACAAGATGTAGCTTCTCATCATTCCCCTGTTGTGACAGAATGCTCCCCAATGCAAAATCTGATGCGTCAGCTTCGATAATGAATGCTTTTTCCGGATCGACATGAGCTAGAATTGGAGCCGATGTAAATGCCTTTTTAAGACTCTCGAAAGCCATGTCCGTTTCTTCAGACCATATGAACGGTTGTCCCTTCCTGGTAAGTTGTGTGAGAGGTAGAACGATCTTTGAGTAATCTTGTATGAACTTCTGGTAAAAATTGGCAAAGCCTAGGAAGCATTGCACATCCCGCACCGAACGCGGAGTCTGCCATTCTACCACTGTTTTGACTTGAGTTGGGTCCATGGAGATGCCTTCTGAAGAAATGATGTAGCCGAGAAATTCCACTTGGTTGCACCCGAAACTACATTTTTACAGCTTTGCATACACACCATGTTCTCGAAGTCGTTTTAGTACTAATAGTACATGTGAATCATGTTCTTCTTGGGTCTTTGAATAAACCAGTAGATCATCCAAATAGATGATCAAACAATCATCCAATAGAACTCGGAATATATCATTAGCCATGTGCTAGAAGACTGCCGGCGCATTAGTGAGGCCGAACGGCATGACGGTATACTCGAAGTGCCCATATCTGGTGCGAAACGCGGTCTTCCATTCGTCTCCTGGTCGGATCCGTACGAGGTTATATGCTCCCCGTAAGTCGACCTTCGTGAAGAACCTGGCACCATTGATCCGTTCTAAAAGACTTGAGATAAGGGGAAGAGCATATTCCTGATTGTAACCTTATTCAAGCCACGGTAATCTACAACGAGACAAAGCGATCCATCATTTTTCTTGACGAAGAAAATGGGCGCGCCGGCTGGAGATTTCGAATGTCGAATGAAACCATTTTCCAAATTCTCCTTGATATAGGCCCGAAGGATTTCCAGCTCGGTTGGTGACAAATTGTAGATCGGTCCCCATGGCGGCTCTTTTCCCGGTTGTAAATCGATGGGGCAATCGATGTGGTGGCTTGTACTTTATCGAACACATCGGCGTAATGACGATACTTCTCGGGAAGTTGAACGGTGGATTCTTCTTTAGTGGTGCTGGAGGGGTTTACTGATATTGCAAAGAGGAACATTTCCTCCTCGCGCCCTTCTTTACGCAACTGATGTAGCGAAATGGTTGCCATCTTCTGAGTTGACCCTTGGGTTTGTCGACACCGGATTTCTCTTGTTCTCCAATCTATGTCTGGGTTATGTAACTCGAACCACGGTAATCCTAAAACTATAGGATGTTTTGGGATACTAATAATATTAAATGATACTACACATGCTAAGTTATCTAGGACAATATTAATGGACTCTGACTCTTCTATGATATTTCCGGAAGCAATGGGACGTCCATCAATGACTACTATAGAGGCTGGACACTGGAATTTTCTTAGGGATATCTTATGAGCTTGAGCAAATTTCTTATCCATAAAGCAAGAGTTAGCTCCGGAATCTAGGAGTGCTAGGACATGTACTGGAGGGGTACTTTTAGTACTAACTATTACTTGGGCTACGAACACATCACTAACTTGCTTAGAGGGAATGGAACCACTAATGGGCTGCACAGATCTAGTGCTGTCCAACCAAACGGCTCCTATTTTGGCTCGACTTAGTTGTTTAACTCTTCTTCTAACTGACTAAGGACATCAAATTTGTTCGCTAGATCTGGGCTATTAGTACTATTAAGACTATCAGATATTCCTACTGAAATAGGCTCGGGTTTAGTACAATTAGAACTAGAGACTATTTGGTTTACCTGTCTTCGAGGCCTATGGGGGCAATTTATGGCGATATGTCCTGGTCCACCGCAGTAAAGCCATAGTCGATTTGTACGGCGTCGCTGCTTTTCTTCTTCGTATAATGGCCCTCGACGACGTGTAGGGTCAATCTCCATCGGAGTCGGAGTATTCGCTGGAGGCGCATTATATGACTCCCTCGGAAAAGGTCTTGCTACCACTGAGGCGTAGGTGGGCTCTGATCTTGGCTTCGGCATCTGTAGCTATCTTTCCAAACGTCGCTCAAAGAGGCGGTTGTCACATCTCACCGCGCAAATGATTGCTTCTGTTAAGGACTTTGACTCTTCGGGGAAGCTCAAGAGTAAATCCTTGACGTCGTTGCGTAAACCATAATGGAATTGCTCCATCAATGCTTGATCATCCCAAGGGATATCGGCGGCGAGTAGGCAAAAATCTGCAGCGTATGCGGAGGCTGGACGGTCACCTTGGCGTAATCGCCGAATTTTGTTGATTGCGGTCCTGATGCTGTCAGTATCTCCGAAACATGCTTTAAACTCACCTAGAAACTCTTCAAAATTGTTGAGTAACGGAGATTCCTTTTCTAATAGTGGAGGGAACCATGACAACGCTGAGCCACTTAACAAAGTGCCTACTAAACCCACTCGTGATGCATCGGTGGGATATCGGGAAGGATGCATTTGGATAAATAATTGTACCTGGTTAAGGAACCCTCTAAACTGCGATCATGTTCCATCGAACTTCGTGGGAAGGCCAATCTTGGGTTCTTTATGAATTCCTTGTGTTCCAGGCCCTTGTTGTTGCATTGCTACGATGGTTGCTTCGAGTTGTTGCACGCGTAATGCAAGTTCCCCATGTTGTTGTTGCGTTTGCTGCTTTTCTAAGGAGATTTGCTGAAGATCCCCCAGCAATCGTTGGTTTTCTTGTTCCAAAGCATGGAACTTCTCTTTCAAGCATTGAAATTCTGAGAAAACAGATTGATATTCTTCAGTGCTAACAGTGGCCATGGGATGAAAGAAAAGAGGAATAAGAGATTAGTAGGAAATGAGAGAGATAGAAGGTAGAGAAATTGGTTCAAACTGTCTGGAACAGTACTGAGACAGAGAAGGAATTAGTACTAAACGAAGGATTAGTACTATGAGAGGTGTAGAACTTCGGAGAGAGAAGGAAGGAGTGAGCGAGACGGGGGGAGAGAGAGAGAGAGAGCGAGAGAGAGTGAGTGATGATAAGAAAGATATGTATTATATGAAGAAAATATACAATGGTGGCTAAAAGGCTTAAGACTGGCGTTGAACCAATTTGGTTCAACATAATGCCTAGTGCCCTCTTTTATAGTGTTTTCAGGAGTAATCCTGAAGCTTCTAGAATGTTCCAGAGAAATCTGGAATATACACTAATTTCCTATAATAAAATGTAAATGAAAATAATATGCTACGTACTACAATAGATGGTCTAATGGTCAAGAGCTCGACCCATATAACCTAAGGTCATGGGTTCGAGTCTTGCCATATCATGACAGTAGCAAGAAACAAGATACTGTTGTATTGTCAAGTACTAAAGCTGAGTATAAAGGAGCTGCGATAGCTACTTGTGAAGAGGTATAGATTAGAAGATTTCTTTTTGATTTGGGAGAATATATAGATGGTGTTGTCACAATTTCGTGTGACAATATGAGCAGCATTCAACTGGCAAACAACCTAGTGTTCCATGCAAGAACAAAGCACATCGAAGTGCATTATCACTTTGTTAGAGAAAAAGTGATTGATGGAGAAGTGGATCTGTTGTATGTAAGTACAAATAAGCAAGTGGCTGATATTCTTACGAAGGGATTGAGCATGGAAAAACATACACAGTTTACAGACATGATGGGAGTTATAACCATCGGCATGGTAGCTGAAAAGCATGAAGAAAAGAAGATTGAACATGATCCAAAGAAAGGATAAGTTGAGCTTGGGGGGGAGTGTTGAGAAGCAAGCTCAACAAAGGTATGTGATGCTTATTGAGAAATAAGCTATAGTAGCTATTAACTAATTAGCTACTAGTGGACATAAAGGTGAAACAACTATTTAGCTACTGACAACTATTTAGCTACTGACAACTATTTAGCTACTGACAACTAATTAGCTACTGGCAACTAATTAGCTGCATATGTAAGTCTCTTATAACTTAGGTAAAATAGTAAGTGTAGTAAGTAGTAAGGAGAATAGAGAGAGTAGTGCAGAGAGAGTAAGAACAAAAAAACAGAAAACAGACGAGAGCGAGTTGAGCTCTACGTGTAATGAAGTAGAAGCTTTTTGGACTATGCAGAGGTAAGCCTCCTTCCCTTTCCCTTTTTGTCTTGAGCACTGAACGATCCAGTACATCATGATCCGCTGTGCACACAAAAGAGCCGTAGCACCTTCGTAACACGCCGGTTCCTCTAATGTCATGCCGAATTCTGCAATTTTTGACCGTTTGGCTTCCAGTTCTGTTAGCCTTTGGGACACATGATTGACTTCCCATGTTTGTAGGAACGCATAGACGTGCGCCTCCACGTCAGGGTCATCACGGTACTTCGGATACGGGTATGGCATGGTGCAGTCATCAAAAGGTTGTACCGGAGATGTGTGGTCTTGTTCTTGCTCTGCAGGTGGTGTTGGTGTGTGGTTTTCCGCTTTCTCCGTGGGTGGTGTTGATGTGCGTTCTCTTACTTTCTCCATGGTTGGTGTCAGTGTGCTTTTGGTCTTGTTTGGAGATTGCCGCTCTCCGGATACCAAGGGTAATTCCTCCGTTGGTTCTTGTGTCGATGAGCTGTCCGATTCATCATCCTCCGGATCGTCCGGAGTATCGTGGCTGCTTTTGTAATTCAACTGAACGCTCTATTCACTATCTGATTCTGACTCCAAGGCCGAGAATGCCTTCGAGTCTCCGTTGCCTTTGGCAAGCGTCCGTAGTCTCGATTCTGCCTTTTGCAGACTCATCAGGCTATTGCCCTCGTCGGAAAGTTGTTGTTTTCGGAACCGAAGTGCTTCTTCCGCGACCCTCCGAAGCACTCTAGGAAAAGACCGATCCTGTCAGATCACCTCGGCCGCTTGTTGGAAGGTTTCCCACCTTTGATGTCTTTCGGCTAGTCTTCTTCCTCGTTCGGTGAATTGGTCGTTAGTTGGTCGAGAAATCCATCCCACGGTGTTCTCTGCTCATTGTAGGAATTGTGGTCGCCAAATTAGTGTTGATCCTTGGCCGGACTAGCCACAACACAAGGTGTCCTCTTTCGGAACACTTCTCCAAAGGGGTGGTAAGGTTAGGATGTTTTGTAATTCACACACGTAAGATCTTAATATTAACCACAGATGGCAAGTAAGCAAGCATTAATTAATCAATATATGTAATGTGCCATTACTTCTGTAAGCATTACATCGGGTCAGATCCTTCTATAGGAATCCGGTGTCATTACAAAACAGGGCCCTATCGGCAACCGGCTACGAATCTGTTCAGATCCGGATCCGTGCAGCTATACTGGATCCATCCCTCCGAATACTAATTCTATTTATTTCTAAATATATATATTCCTTCAACTCACCCTTTACCCACTTATCCTTTGGCCCTTAACCGGCCAACAATAACATAAGGTCATGGGTTCGAATCTTGCCATATCATGACACTATCCCCCCTTTTAAAATGACAAGTGTCACGAGTCGTTTTGGATTGAGGACCCGGTTTGTCTGGATATTGACAATGGAAGTCTTCAAGAAGAGAACGAGCATTGGTCACATTCTCTATTGGTTCGCAAGTACACTCACTGAAACTATATCCTAGCCAATCGACTAAATAGTAGAGCTTGTTGCGAACAATCTTGGAATCAAGGATGGCAACAATCTCGTACTCAGGTCCATCTTCAAGTTCAATCGGGGGTGGAGGTGGTTTAATACGACCTGGGATGGTGTTGTCTTGATAGGGTTCTAGGAGAGAACTATGAAACACCAGATGTATCCGTAGTTGCGGAGGTAGATCGAGACGAAAAGCAACATCATTAATCTTTTCGATAATATGGAAAGGACCTAATCGTCGATAATCCAACTTCTCGCATGGGCAAGTAGTCTTGATGTGTCGTTGTAGTAGCCATACCCGATCTCCAATGTTAAATCTGGATGGAAGCAGATGACGATCCGCGTAAACCTTGTGTGTTTGTTGAGCTTGTTGTAGCTGAGTAGATAAATCTGCTTGTATCTTGCGTAGCCGCTCCAAACGATCCTCTACACAAGGATTTCTAGGTAACTCTAGGGTTTCAAATACACACCACCGGGGGTGACAACCTGTGTAAGCATAAAATGGTGTAACCTTTGTCGATGAGTGGATGGAGTTATTATATGAAAATTCGGCAAAGTGGAGAATATCGGCCCAAGCATCTTGATGATAGCTTAGAAAGCATCGAAGATATTGTTCCAGCGTTTGAATTTTTGGTTGTGCTTGGCTGTTTGTTTGCAGGTGGTAGTCAGAGGAGAGGTTACAAGTGACCTTGAGCATTTTGAAGAGGTGCTTCCAGAATTTTGAGACGAACTGGGGTCCACGATCGCTGATGATACTATCGGGGAGGCCATGATGCCGACATACCTCACGCATGACAGTTTCAGCGGTTTCTCCACTGGCGATTTCCTTAGTACATAGCAAGAAATGAGCCATCTTCGTATATCGATCTACTACTGTTAAGATCGCATCGAATCCCTTAGAAACTGGAATATTTTTATTGAAATCTAGAGCAATGGATTCCCATGTCTTGCTTGGAATTGGTAATGGTTCTAATAAAGCATATGGATGATGCTTTGGCATTTTTGCTCTACAACATGTATCAAAAGTCCGACCAAATCTTCGACAAATCGTCGCATATAGGGCCACCAGAATGTTCGTATTACTAAATCTAATGTTTTAGTACTACCAAAAGGCCCAACTGTATATGTTTCATGATAGTTTTGGACTACTCTGAGGCGACAAGAACCATTAGGGACATACAAGAGTTTTTTAAAGAATAGTAATCCATCATGACATTCGAATTGTCGATAGTCCGTACTTGGTTGTAGCGACTATGAACAAGATGCTCGAGAGGGATCGATTTGTGCTAGAATGGCTTGGGCGAAAGCATCTATCTTCAAGTACTCACGTATGGTATTGATAACATGGGAATCTAATGGCATACCGAAGACCCACGTTGCTTGCAGTCGTGCCGGTCCCAAGATTACTTGCTTTTGGTTATCGAAAGTTGGCTTGTCGGGATGCGGTGCTAGATATAAGTGCCGTGATAATGCATCTACCTTCCCTTGTTGCTTTCCCAGAAGATATGTAATTTTGAAGTCGAAACGAGTGAGGAATTGGGCCCAACGAGCTTGACATCGATTTAACACACGAGCATTCTGAAAGTAGGCAAGGTTTTTGTGATCACTGAATACGGTGACTTGATGAGAAGATCCCTCTAGAAAATGCCTCCATTGAATAAAAGAGTCCATTATTGCTAATAGCTCCTTATCATGAATTTCATAGTTGATTTCAATGGTGTCAAACTTGCGTGAGTGGAAAGCCTTAGGATGTAGCTTTTCATCATCGCCTTGTTGTGACAGAATGCTACCCAAGGCGAAATCTGACGCATCTGCCTCAATGATGAATGGTTTTTCCAGATCAACATAAGCTAGAATAGGAGCTGATGTAAATGCATTCTTAAGACTCTCAAAATCCATGTCTGCTTCTTCAAACCAAACGAACGATTATCACTTCCTGGTAAGCTGTGTGAGAGGCAGAACAAGCATTGAGTAATCATGTATAAACTTCCGGAAGGAATTAGCAAAGCCTAAAAAGCATTGCGCATCTCGCAACGAACATGGAGTTGGTGCCACTCTACCACCGTTTTGACCTTAGCTGGATCCATGGAGATGCCTTCCGAGTAGATGACATAGCCTAGAAATTCCACCTGGTTGCACCCGAAACTATATTTTTCCAGCTTTGCATAAAGACCATGTTCTCGAAGTCTTTTTAGTACTAACAGTACATGAGAATCATGCTCGTCTTGGGTCTTCGAATAAACTAGTAGATCATCCAAATAGATGATCTAACAAACATCCAAGAGATCTCGGAATATATCATTTTCCATGTGCTGGAAGACTGTTGGCGCATTAGTGAGACCGAATAGCATGACCGTATACTCGAAATGCCCATATCTAGTGCGAAACACCATCTTCCATTCATCTCCTGGTCGGATTTGTACGAGGTTATATGCTCCTCATAAGTTGATATTTGTGAAGAACCTTGCACCATTGATCCATTCTAAAAGACTTAAGATAAGGGGAAGTGCATACCTATTCCTGATGGTGACCTTATTCAAGCCACGGTAATCTACGATGAGACGTAGTGATCCATCCTTTTTCTTGACAAAGAAAATGGGTGCGCCAGCTAGAGATTTCAAATGTCGAATAAAACCATTTGCCAAATTCTCCTCTATATAGGCTCGAAGGACTTCTAGCTCGGTTGGTGACAAGTTGTAGATCGGTCCCCATGGTGGTTCTTTTCCCAGTTGTAATTCAATGGGGCAATCATACGGTCGATGGTGAGGAAGCGTATTGGGTTGTACTTTATCGAACACATCGGCATAATGACGCTACTTCTCTGGAAGTTGAACGGTGGACTCCTCTTTAGTGGTGTTGGAGGGTTTTACTAATACTGAGAAGAGAAACATTTCTTCCTTGTGTCCTTCCTCACGCGAAATTGTTGCAATCTTATGAGTAAATCCTCGGGTTTGTCGATACTAGATTTCTCTTGTTCTCCAATCTATCTCTGGGCTATGTAATTCGAACCATGGTAATCCCAAAACAATGGGATGTTCTGGGATACTAATTATAATGATACTACACATGCTAAGTTATCTAGGGCAATATTAACTAGCTCTGACTCTTCTATGATATTTCCGGAAGCAATGGGACAACCATCAATGACTACTACTTTCTTAAGGATATCTGATGAGCTTGGGCAAAATTCCTATCCATGAAGCATGAATTAGCTCCGGAATCTAGGAGTGCTAAGACATGTACTGAAGGGGTACTTTTTGTCAAGATTCAAACTCTTGACATGACCATGTTATAATCTAGTATCATGGGTTAACCGATATATCTAGTAATCAGTTATGTATGTAATCGATCCATATTATTTTGCGAGCATCATGTGCATAGTTGCTCCCTTCTAGTATTTACACTTGGCACATGCATGCATACCTACATGCTCTATTGTAGATTCACATGCGTGCAACAAGTATGCATGCCATGTAGTATAAATAGAGGAGTTCACCTTGAAGGAATTCAAGGTGAACAACACAAGTTACGGAGTCTTTCCGTTAATACTACTCATCCATTTTTCTATCTTCTTTCTTGTCTCTTGAGCTTATGATCTATCCGTGACACTTTTAGTACTAACGGTTACTTGACCTAAGAACACATTGCTAACTTGTTTAGAGGGAATGGAACCACTAATTGGCTGCACAGATCTAGGGTTGTCCAACCAAACAACTCCTCTTTTGGCTGGACTTAGTCGTTTAACTCTTCTTCAACCATGCCAAAGCTAAACCACTTAACAACGTGCCTACTAAACACACTCATGATGCATCGGCGGGATATCGGGAAGGATGTATTTGAATGCCTAATCGTACCTGATTAAGGAATCCTCTAAACTGTGATCGCGTTCCATCGAATTTCATGGGAAGGTCAATCTTGGGTTCTTCATGAATCCCTTGCGTACTGGGTCCTTGTTGTTGCATCGAGTTATTGCACACGTAACGCTAGTTCCCCATGTTGTTGCGTTTGCTGCTTTTCTAAGGAGATTTGTTGAAGATCCCCCAACAACTGTTGATTTTCTTGTTCCAAAGCAAGGAACTTCTCTTTCTTTAGTTATGATGACTGGATAAATACTCTATTGTTGTAAACCAATTGTCTCATGGGCCAAATTTGGCCTTAGAAGACGTTAATACACCTTTCTTTCTTTCTTTCTTTCTTTCAAGCATTGCAACTCCGAGAAAACGGATTGATATTCTTGAGCGCAGGATGAGAGGAAAGAGGAATAAGAGAGTAGTACGAAGGGAGGGAGATGTAAGAAGATAAAAGGAAGTGGAGAGGAGGGAAAATCGGTTCAAACTATTAGGAAGCGTACTGAGACAGAGAGGAAATTAGTACTAAGAGGAAAAGAGGGTGTAGAACACGAGAGAGAGAGAGAGAGAGAGAGAAAATGATGATGACAACGATATATTATGTGAAAGAATATACAAGGATAGCTAGGAGGCTTAATACAGGCATTGAACCAATTTGGTTCGAAATAATTCCTTGTGCCTCCTTTTATAGTGCAATGGTCAAGAGCTCGACCCATGTAACGTATGGTCATGGGTTCAAAAATTACCTTCATTCCTACTCTTGTCCGAATCGGTTGTCTCCAATCGTCTTATTTTTTACCCTTGACAACATCTGCCGATTTCCTGGTCCTCACCTTCACTTTGTCGGCTCTTCCCTTCTTAGCTCTGCTTCCCCTTTCTTTGGTCGACCTTGGCTTCGGTTCGTTCTTTCGGGCGCTCCCCCTACATCTGGCTAGTTTGAGCCACTTAGCCAATCTTCTTCCATCTATCCATACGTCCGTCATGTCCTCGGTTTCTTCGGCCGTTCTAGATGTTCTGACTTCTTCAATCGTTTGAAGATAGATTTCTTCACCCGTTTCAGCTTCTTGGACATCTCTCCCCCTCACGTTCAGCAAGTCGAGATGTTGTAGACCAAGCAATGTTGAGAATTGCCGCAAGTTGTCCAGGACGAGAGGTTTGGTGAAAATATCAACAACTTGTTGATCTGTTAGAAGATGCACAACTTTGACTTCATTGGAGAGGAATTGCACGCGGATGAAATGATAGTGCACCTCAATGTGCTTCGTCCGGGCGTGGAAAACGGAATTTTTAGCGAGTTGGATGTTGATAAAGTTTTCACAATATATGACTTTCGGATTAAATACCTCCTATAGATCCTTCAACAGTCTCTTCAGCTAGTTTGTTAGCTTCTTCTACCCATTCTTTAGCTGCTTTTCGAACATCGTCCTGGACTTCCCATTCTGATTGCTTACCTTTGCTTCGGGTAGTCACTTGTTGAATTTCGGGAGCCACCATATTAATAGTAGGTGCTTTTCTCTTGTCTCGAGTCGGACATTGGTTTGCATAATGACCATTTTTCCTGCAAATGTAGCAATTTGGAATTGATGAACCACTGGCCTCACCATGTTCATATTGCGGACGACTAGTTTCGTTGAAATCAACGATTTCTCTTTAGGAACCATGCTGAAATTGCCTAGATGCTTTTGGCCTATTAAATTTTTTGTTTGGCGGTTTTCCTGATAACGTCCCCCTCTATATTGTTGCCGGTGACCATTTTCTCGAGGTGGAGAGTAATCTTGATCCTGATTATTGCGATCATCCCTTCAATAATCGTTTTTTCGATCCTCTTCTCGACTTGAATCATAACTATCGTTCTGCTTGTAATCATTCCAATTATTAACATTATTCTGCTGTTGAGACTCATTCCGTCGATCTAAATAAAATATGTATTATTAATCATCTTCCTGAGATCGGTTGGTGAACCTAATTTGGCTATCCTGAGGCGGTCGCCTTATTGAGCAAATTGTATTCACATTGCTCTTCAGAATGAGCTTCAGAATGATAAATTCTACAATGAGTACGCAGAGTGCATTCGATTGTTGAATGCCCATTGTTGAGACAAGTTGTACATTGTATTGCTTTTCGAAATTGTAACTCTTCTAGTGTTAGTAGATTACTGTGTAGTGCTGACATATCCATACTTTTCTTATTTTTGTGAGTTTGATCCATAGCAAGTGCTTTATCAATCACTTGATCAATTGACTGATTTCAAAAATCAAACACTGCTAGAGTTGTCCGCATTGGTTCAAGGATGGCTTCTAAGAATATATCCTTCAATTCCTCATCTGGAATTGTCTTCGAAATTTGAAGTTGCAAATTTCTAAAATCGAATAATGAATTGTGATACCGTTTCATGCGGTTCCTAATAAAATGCATAGAATTCATATCTTTCTGAGGGATTTGTCGATGAAATAATTGGGTGAATTTGGTGGTTAATTGTTTGAATGTATCGAATGCTCGTAAGCCATTTTGTTGAAACCAATTTGCTGATGGACCATCCAATGATAGGATGAACTCAGAAATTTTAGGCTTATCTTTGGCTACTACCGATAGTCTCTGAGCTCCATGGTTTATTTCCCATGTTGTCCAAAAATCCCTAATATGCGCTTTTGCATCAGCGTCGTCTCGATATTTCGAGTAAGGGTAAGGCATATTGTTGTCACCCCAGATATCGTAAAATGATACCTCTTCAGACTGTTGGTAGTCTGAATAATTGTCGGTTAAGTCGGGATTTGAAGACCACCTCCAACCTGTTTGTTGCTGATCAACAACAGAGTTAGTGTTGACACTTTGTGTGACAGATTGTGTATGAGGCCGTTTACATCCGATTGATGTAGTGGGACTAGACGGCATCCATTCAACTCGTTCTCTGTTGAATGCTAATGTAACCGGATGTGCCAAAATTTATTGTGTTGTTCGGCCAACAGATGACTCTCTCTAACCGATAAACAGTAGGGTCGAACGTCCTATCAAAGAACTGTGGAATACGAATGGATTATACTAGATAAATCATAACCTACGATACTGTATTTGTATCGTGATCGACTATTTTAGTTAGTACAGTTATAGCAGAATTATGGAGAACATTATTATCAACACAAGTGCTTAGAATTCCTATAACTAAAAACTATATTAATGGAAAATAGACGACAGTAGTACAATGATTTCAGTTCCTTTTTTTTAGGTAACCTGAAAGACTACCTTATCCAGAACTACAGTTTGCCTTGTCAGCAAGAAGTACAAAACTTCTAACCAACTTAAATATTCGTAATTACTATTTAATCGGCAAAGCTGTTGACTCATCGATCCACCTAGTTGATCCGACTCCGACTTTGTAGTTTCCGAACATTGTCGACTTTGACGCTTTCATACTTGTCTGACTCATTTCCTGACCGGCTAACATTGAACATCCACATCATCATCTTTAAAATAACTTCACGAACGTCCTCCTCAGTCCGAGATCCCGGTGGTTCTGCTCAAGTAGCACACGCACGTGAGCATTTTCGCAACATCTTTTGGTGAACTCGACGTGAAGAATGGAAGGGGAGGATGAAGATGGACGAAGAATATCTCATGGAGGCAATGTCAAAGATGATGATGGAATTTTCAAGAAAAGTAAAACGATGAGGTGCGACCCAACAAGCCATTGAGATGAGAGCGTAGTCAAGTGACTCGGCTATTTCAATGGTGCTGAAGTCCAAAATATTCTAAAAGCCTACAATGTTGAGATGGATTTGAGAGGTGTGAACGAAGCAATGAGGCTGGAGTACTTTTGTCGGGCAGTGGCTGAAACGATCTACGAAGAGATGAAAGAGCTTCAAGATGCTCACGACCCGTGGGGGTTCTTCCAAGAAACTTTACGGGAGGCATATGGATACAAAGAGCCAAAGAGACAAAGCCTATACGAGTTCGACCAATGGGTATCATTGATGAAGACCCACTAGAGAGCCATGCATGCTTTCGTTGAGTTCGAGTGTCACTTTTCTCAACTTTTGGAGCGGGATCAAAGATTGGTGGGGGTGGATAAAGTCCTAATGTTCCCGAAATCAATAGATTTGAAGGAAAGAAAGGCCAATGGAATCCGGCTTGAGGATGGCAATGGGGCAGATGGCGTCACTGAAAATTGGGCCTATGTTGAAAGAGTATGTCAGCAACATGACAAGAGAAAGATGGGAATCTTGTCGACAACATCATGGTCCACGAGGGACGATCAAAGGAGGATGAGATGTGGTAACACGCCACCACCGAAGGAAGAGAGCTCGAAGAGAGAAGATTCGAACACACTCAACATAGAAGCTTTGATTAGTAAAGCATTCAAGAACTTAAAGGTGCAAGTTAATGTTGAAGAGGAGCTTAAAATGGAGCAAAAATTGATGTGAATAGTGATCATGGAAGAAGAGACCTCCCACTAAATGTGGAGTAAT
The DNA here is from genome assembly GCF_043228905.1 of Azolla caroliniana. NCBI lineage: Eukaryota > Viridiplantae > Streptophyta > Polypodiopsida > Salviniales > Salviniaceae > Azolla > Azolla caroliniana. The sequence continues at coordinate 16,534,946 of NW_028230436.1, forward strand.
GATACGGCCAATACGAAGGCCCAAGTTCAGTACGACGGTATTGAGAAAGTGTTTTTAGAATTCAAGGTATTGAAGTTTACAAGAATATAAGGTATGTGCGTTCACATCCAGAGGACAAGATCACGAACCAAAGTCTCAAGGATAAGTCAAACAAAAAGCAAGACACAGTCTAAAACGAATGCTCATAACTCATTCGTTTGGAAGTCAAATATAATGTACAAATATGGGTTGGAATCTTATGAAGAGAGGTATCCGTAGCTTTTTAAAGCTCTAAATTTAGAGCTTCGACGAGGGAGATATGAGGATTTGAAGATTGTTGTGTCATAGATAAGAATAGGACTCGATGAAAAACTCTAAAAAAAGCATAAAAAAGAATGCAAGGGAAACTTATCTAGTGGAAGAGAACTTTATATAAAGCAAGAAGAGTAAGGTGGTAGAGGAGTCTCTTTCTTGTGGTGATTTCTTTCCAATTCATGTAGTGTTGTTTGAATTCTTATCAATAGATATTTGTAGTTGTATCTTCTTTCTCTCTTCCTTATTTCATGGTCAATAGATCTTTGTAGTTTTAGATTTATATATCTTCTTTATCTTTTCTTTCTATCATCACTCTTTCATTTTGGCACTCCAGGGAGAGTCAATCTTTTCCGTATCTTGGGAAGATTGATTGTGTCTTAGTATTATGTGGAGATGGCTTTTCAATTTACCTTTGCAGGTGATGGTGTTCAGGATGCGGGAGCCTTTTTGGCATCCTTCGAGCATCACGCGGTTTCAATTGGGAAGGTGAAGGACATAGAGAAACTTCCCTTGTTGGTGGCGACTTTCTACTCAAGGGACCAAGAGTGGTATGAGTCTCTATCTCCTAACCAACAAACCAATTACCAACTACTCGTTCAAGAATTTCAAAGCACGTTCATCAGTCGTCGTAATGTGATTGACGTGCGAGAGGAGCTCTTTGCGTTGCGCATATCAACATCAATGGAGTATTCCGAGTATGAGAGGGTGTTCAAAGATCTTTGGTCAACATGGATCCATCTACGAGGAGGTGTAGAGGATGAGTGGTTCAAGATGGATCGCTTCAAGGCGGGCTTGAATCCTTACTTTGCAATGGAGGCAAATTTGAAGGACCCAACCAATTTTCAAACTCTTCTACAAGTGTGTCAAATCAATGATAGACAACTAAAAGTGATGCAGATGGGAGATGATACAATGGTGGCTATAGCTGGTGCGAATGTGGTTCCAACTCTAAATGCTTCACATCTATCCTCTATTGTACATGGAGGCCAGGTTTTTCCAAACATCTTTAATTCTAATATAACTAACCAAGCTAGTATACCAATGATGCGAGATGTAGATAGTCTAAGAACTTATGGAACTTTCTCCGAGCAACTAAATCGACGCCTTGATGAGCTAATGAATCAATTCCGCCAAATGCAAGCAAGTTTCAACACCAATCAAGTTCGAGAGGTGCCACAAGAAAAATGAGTCCCAGTTTGTTATTCTTGTGGTATTGAAGGCCATATTGCTACACGGTGTCCTTCGAGACGACAAGGAGGTTTAGGAAGAGGTATCTATCAAGTTCAAGGAGGTTCAAATTACCCTAACAACCATGTGAACAACAATAATCAAGCTTCTATGAATGGAGGACCATTGCCAGTGACTCAAGTTCCAACAATACCTCCCAATGTAAATCTTCTTGATTTTATGTATGATACTGACAATGATTGTGATGTTGTTCCAATCAAGAGAACTAGAGCAACCCATAAAGGCAAAGAGGTAGAAGGTGAGTCAAGTAACCCTCAAATAAAGAAAAAAGCTAAGGATTCTATGGACTCTAAGATGGAGAATCCTTCAAAAAGACATTGTTCAAGGAGAAAGATCAATATGAAGGACATGCCCATGGGAAAAGGAGTGGAGCCTTTCGACTTAAAGCAAAAGTTGATTACTAATGGACCCCGGATCACTTGGCCATAACTTCTTCAATTATCTCCCACATTACGAAAGGAGTGGGGGCAGCTTGCGAGTATTCGCCAAAGTCAGAAGACCGTGCATAATGTGGGGATCATAGGAGTAGAAGATCGAAAGGACATACGACCAACTATCCCTGTCTCCATCAAAGGGTTTCACATCAAAGATGCCTTGCTTGATAGTGATGCAAGAGTAAGCTTGGTTTCTAAATTGGTGGTTAACAAAGTGGGAATTCCTATTGGTAGGTCATCTTCAACAAGGGTGGTCGTAGCAGATGATGGAGTGACACATTGCATTGTCATAGTGGAGGATGTGTTCATCGAGTGTTTCATAATAACAGGAGAAGCTCGCAACAAATACCACATCAACTTGAAGGAAAGTATACCAGTTTCCCCAAAGCTTCAGCACTTGGGTGTTGAAAGAGAACTGATACAAGAGTTCATAGCATGGTTGCAAGAAAGTTTCAATTGTAATATGGAGGATTTAAAGAGTGTGCCATCTATGGCTTTGGTTCCAACGAAGAATGAGATCGATTTCAAAACCGTGAGTAATTCGATCAAACGAGATGAATTTTCACTTCCTTTCCAAGATGAGATTGCCGATAAAATGGTTGTCTATACAAAACAAAGTAGTGTGGACAATGTGTTGTGCCAAGAAGGATTTCATGTGAATGATTCAAACTTGATCAATGTAATTAAAAAGATGACAATCCTAACAAGTCTCGAAGCTTTGAAGGTGTTTGTGCAAAAGGTTCGCTCGCTCAAAAGGTTTATTCATATGTTGACATGCTTACTTCGATCAAGAGTTATGTATCACATGGATCTACTCGTGTTTGGAGAGTTGACAAAGACAGTAATTGTGGTAACCTCTTTCTTTGTGTTGACAAGGAGAAAGATGGTGATGGCAATTGTCAATGTGTGTGTGGGTGTGTGTCTAGGAGTGTGAGGTCTTTTCTACCGACTAGCGGCGCTTTTACTCACATAATTTGTTTTATTTATTCTCTCCTTCTTTGTCTATAGCCATGAATAAGGTGAAAGAGAATTTTTGGTTTTATTAGTAGCTTAGGGTTCACCAAGAAGTAAGGGGGAGGGCTAAATGTGAAAGTGTTTTTAGAATTCAAGGTATTGAAGTTTACAAGAATATAAGGTATGTGCGTTCACATCTGGAGGTTAAGATCACGAACCAAAGTCTCAAGGATAAGTCAAACAAAAAGCAAGACACACAGAGAAAAGTAAAAGAAGAAAAAAGAGGGTCACCAAAACACAGTCTAAAATGAATCCAAATATAATGTGCAATATGGGTTGGAAAGCTTATGAAGAGAGGTATCCATAGCTTTTTAAAGCTCTAAATTTAGATAAGACGATTTGAAGATTGTTGTGTCATAGATAAGAATAGGACTCGATGAAAAACTCTAAAAAAAATATAAAAAAGAACGCAAGGGAAACTTATCTAGTGGAAGAGAACTTTATATAAAGCAAGAAGAGTAAGGTGGTAGAGGAGTTTCTTTCTTGTGGTGATTTCTTTACAATTCATGTAGTGTTGTTTGAATTCTTATCAATAGATATTTGTAGTTGTATCTTCTTTCTCTCTTCCTTATTTCATGATCAATAGATCTTTGTAGTTTTAGATTTATATATCTTCTTTATCTTTTCTTTCTATCATCACTCTTTCAAGTACCACGGGAGAAGGTGTGGAACAAGCCACCTTCTTGACTTACGGAGGAACAATGGTCAAGAGAAAGGCCGAAGACTCGAGAGCGGGAAATGCCACTTTTAGAGTGGACGAGCATTTCGAAATGTGATGAAAGTGCAAGCATGAGCAAAGCTTGCATGATCGAGGGAGGTAAACAGTGCAAGGCCGACGTGATTGAGGCGGTAGCCACGAGAAATGACATCGAGTCGGAGATGGCTATGGACGAGTCCACGACAGATGGCCATGTCAAGACTTTCCTAACACTTGATCTAGAGACTTGAGTAGTTGTGTCCAAGAGCCAACATGAGACCCAAGAGATGGAGAGTGATGGGGAAGCAAAGATTGAAGCCAATACGAATAACAACGTTGAGGGAAAGATGGCTATGGATAAGTCAACGGTGATAAATGGTCCCGAGGTTCTCCCCACAATGGTTCTTGAGACTTTGGCAGTTGTGCTGAAGTGCCAACGTGAGACCGTAGAGACGGAAGGTTGCGGCCGGAAATCGAAGGATTGAAACGGCGATGAGGAAGAGGAGGAGGATGACAAGAGGGATCCCTCCACACCAATTCCGGAGACTTCGGTAGTTCTGCCCTAGAGCCAACATTAGACCGGAAAGATGGAAGGTGGCGGTGGGGAGATGAGGGTTGAATCCAATGCATACAGAGGAACGGTAGCCAACAAGGAGGTCAAGAACAAAGCTACCATAGAGTTCGATGAAGAGCCAGAGTGCGGCAAGAAAGGAAGAACCAGAAGTCAATCCGGATGGAAGATGACGCGGTTGCTATTCCGACCCGAACAGAAGCCAATCCGGACAAGAGTTGATAAACTGGGCCCGACCCAACCGAAACCCTATCTGGCCAAACCCGATCTGTCAGACTTGATCCAGCAGGGAGTAGACTCTCTTGAAGCAGATTTTCTGAGTTCGATTTGGCAAAAGTGAATCCAAACGAAGGCCGGCCAAGCTAGAAGCTGATTGGTCGAGACCGATCTAGACAAAAGTTAAGCCGACCTAGCTAGAGGTCGAAGCAGACAAACCACGACACCCGATCGAGGTTGATGAGCATGAGGAAAAGGGAAGCATGAGACGAGAAAGGACGATCGGAGGAAGTTTGGTGACTAAGGAGATGGTGGGGACTAAGGCGGCACATGTACGATGGATGAAGGGTTATGCTAAGGACGAGCAAAAAGGGGCTATGACAAGAGGTCATGGCAATGTGAAGGGTGAGCGAATGATATGGTTAATCAGGTGGCGGCGATGGTTCGGGTGGAAGGAATGCACGTTCTCAAAAATGGAGGACAAAGGACGACATGGGCGAGGTGTAAGGAAGGAGGAAATCAAAGGCCAACCACCTTTGACTCCGCCACATCACTCTTTCTTCTTGGCACATGCTGGAGGATGTGCGGTTTGGTGGGGGTGGATGTCGTGATGTTGCGTGGAAGGAATGCATGTTCTCAAAAATGGAGGACAAAGGACGACGCGAGCGAGGCATAAGGAAGGAGGAAATCAAAGGCCGACCACCTTTGACTCTGCCACATCACTCTTTCTTCTTGGCACATGCCGGAGGATGTGCAGTTTGGTGGGGGTTGATGTCGTGATGTTGTGTGTCCAATGGGAGAAATTGTGAAATTGTGTGGTTCCACACACATTACACAAACGATTATAAATATGAAAATTAGCCTAGGGTCTAGTGGCATTCGAGTGCATATAGAGGGGTGCAAGCAAGATTTGAACCTTGCACCTCCAAGATAGAATACCTTTATCTTACCACTAGGGCTATTACCAAATACTTTAAATATTATGTATTTCTTTTCATATTCAAAATGCATCGGAAACAACCGTACAAAACCGTGTGCAGAAAACCATGGTTCCAAGCCCATGGTTTTGTGCATGCCACAAGAAAAACTGTGTGCCCAAAAACCATGGGCCAAGCCCATGGTTTTGTGGATGTTAGAAGCATGGATAGACCTATAGAAACCCTCGTAAGTCTTGTGTAGCGGGGGGTTCAATATGTGATATCACCATCATCAATATAAAACTCTCATTTATCTTCTTCTAATTATCTTCTCTTAAGTGAATCTCAAGAGGATTTTCACCATTAGGACAACGGCTAGGAAGCTACAGCTCAAGCAGGAGCTCAGCAATGTCCGACAGAAAGATCTATCTGTGGCTGATTACACGGCCCAAGTCAAGGAGATCTGCGACTCTCTTGCCTCCGTCAATGTGAATGTCAAGGAGGACGAAATGGTGCAGGTTTGCCTTAGTGGGTTAGGCTCGTCAAAGTTCGGAGCGTTCCGGACGGCAAGCTACACAAGGGAGATTACACTTTCGTTCTTCGAGCTTCAGACGATGTTGCTCGTGGAGGAAAATCACGCAGGTGCGTCAATGAGTACGTACACCAACAACAAGATATTGTACATGGAGGGAGATAGGCGCCATGGTCATGGCGGACAAGGCGGATTGGCGTGCAATGGAGGCGGCCGGAAAGAGCAAAACGTGTAGCATAATCAAAATGCCGAAAGCAATTACGAACCCTCCGGAAGCAGGGGGAGTCACAACGGTGCCAGAAGCCGGCAACAGAAGGCCGCAATGGAATGCTAGTATTGTGGCAAGAAAGGCCACAAGGAGAGCGAGTGCTGGAAGAAGAGAGCCGATTCGAACAAAGCCGATTCGAGTGGAAGAGACGCAGGAAGGTGTCAGAAATTGCACTACGCTGAAGGCTCTGAACACACCGTAAATGGATCAAGCCCTCTACGCAAGGGCGTTGTGAAGGGAGGATGTTCATCCTCGATACCAATCAAGCCGGAACCGCGATATTCGCAAAAGGACAGAAGGTCGAGTTGGACATCGATCTGTGGCACAAGCAGTTCGGCCACGTCAACTTCCCATGGCTTCGAGAAATGCAGAAGAAGAATATTGTTTTCGGATTGCCAAAATTTCGGGGCCGTAATGGCCAAGTCTGTGAACCTGCCAACTCGGGAAGCAACACCGATTTCTATTCCCCAATGAGCGTAATCGTAGTCAAAATCCGTTGGATTTGATCCATTCGGATGTGTGGGGATGGGCACAGAATGTGAGTCTCGGTGGAAGCCATTACTTCGTAACCTTCATCGATGACTTCACTCGGTATACCTGGGCATGCTTGATCATGAAAAAGAGCGAAGTCTTCGCATGGTTCTTGAAGGGGAAAAACCTTGCGGAAAGGGAAACTGTGTGTAAGATCAAGTGCCTATGGTTCGATGGCGGGAAGGAGTACTTCTCCAACCAGTTCACGAGTTATCTACAACAGGAGGGAATTCGATGCGAATTCTCATGTAGATACACACCGCAGCAGAATGGCGTGGCCGAGCAGAAGAATCGGACAATTGAAGAAGTTGCCAAGGCAATGCTTGAAGAGAAGCATATGCCGAAGTTTTACTGGGCTGAAGCCGTAAGGACAACTGTTTACTTATAGAATTGGAGCTCTCCTAATGGAGGAGTGTCGCCACATGAGTTCTATTACGGCAAGAAGCCGAACTTGGCACACTTGAGGATTTTCGACAACATTACATATGTGCATTTGCCGAAGGAGAAGAGTATCTTGGTCAAGAAGTGTACCAAAGCCGAGAAGTGTAACTTGGTCGGCTATTTAGATGAACAAAAGGGTTATAAGTGGTCTAACCCCCGGACAAAGGAAGTTCGCGTAAGCCGAGATGTTGTGTTCAACGAGTCCGCTTCGTGGTACTTGCCTACACCTCCAATACCTCATGACTCCCTTCCAAATTCTGAAAAGGAAGTCAGCAAGGTTGAGATGCCTCTGCATGATGAGGAAATCAGAGCTTTGATAGAAAGTCCAATCTCATTTTGGCTAAGTGGGCCCAATGAGGAGTTGGGCTGAAATGGCCAACGAAATGAAGAGCCAGCGAGTAGTGGAGACTCGGCCGTATTGTCCCCGCATAGAGAACCGAGGAGACGGTTTACGCATAAAGAAAAGGGGAAGAAGAAAATGTTGGAGTATGATTTTGACAGTACCGAGTCAGAACGGAGTGAATCTTACCTCAGGCCAATCGAGAAGGAACCTCCACGAAAGGGGTCGAAATCGACCGAAAAGGTCGTGAAATCGGGTAATTACGAATTATGCCGATCTACCCGCCTGAAGAACCCCGTAAAGAGGTACGGGTATAATGAATACATGGCACACCATTACATGTACATGACATGAGTGGTGGAAGTGCGTGAGCCGGAGAGTTACGTAGACGCGGCGGAAGACGCAAACTAGCGTGCTGCGATGAAGGAAGAGATGCACGCTTTAATGGACAATGAGACTTGGGACCTGGTTGACGTACCGAAAGGTGTAAAGCCGATCAGATGTAGATGGGTGTATAAGGTGAAATGCAACATTGATGGCTCCGTCAATTGATATAAGGCTCATTTGGTTACGAAAGGCTACGCGCAAAAGCATGACGTCGATTACGACGAGACCTTCACGCCTGTCGCGAAGATGACTATTGTACGAGTTCTACTAGCCGTAGTTGCGGCGAAGGGGTGGCATCTACATCAGATGGATGTAAAGAATGTGTTCCTGCAAGGTGATCTTGAGGAACAGGTGTACATTGTACAGCCCCCCGGATTTCTATCCGAACAGAACACTTCAGTAGTTTGTTGATTGAAGAAGGCGTTATACGGCCTTAAGCAAGCCCCACGAGCTTGGAACGCGAAGATTATGCAACGGTTGCATAGAATGGGGTTTATGACGTCCAAATCAGACTCTTCGTTATTTGTTCGACAAGGTCGACATGGACTAGTTTGTCTTTTACTTTATGTTGATGATTTAGTCATCGTCGGTGCTGACCTGGAAGAAATTCGTCGTGTAAAGTCTCAGCTTGCGGCATCATTCGAAATGAAGGATCTTGGCGATCTTCATTACTTCCTCGGGATCAAAGTGATCCGTTCACCCGAAGGCATATTGATCAATCAACATCATTATGCGCTGAATATGCTCTTCAAGTTCGGGATGGCAGATTGTAAGCCCATCTCGACCCCTCTGGATAGAAACGTAAAGCTTCGCTGACATTCGGGAAAGGCGTGTGACCCGACATGGTTTCGACAAATTGTCGGAAGCCTCATCTACTTAACGATCACTCGAGCGGACCTCAGCTATCCGGTCGGAATGATCGGTCCATTTATGGCATAGCCCACAACCAAACACCTTCAATGCGCGCAAAGGATATTACGATATGTCAGTGGCACGAAAGACATGGCGTTGTTGTATGGTGCAAATGTAGCCGAGCAATTAGTCGGCTACACAGATGTCGATTGGGCCGGAAATGCCCACAATCATAGATCCACATCCGGATACACATTCTCATTGGGAAGTGCAGTGATCGCGTTGTCGCGTTGTTATGCGCGTGCGTGTAGAAGGTGCGGGACCACGGGGGTCATGAACCGAGGAGCGAGAGAGAGAGAGAGAGAGAGAGCAAGAGAGACTTGTAGATACGCGAAGCGAGAAGGAGAGATATAGAACGTAACACTCGATTTCAATAACAAGAGTTTACAACGACAAGAGAATTCAATAACAAGAGAATACAAGAGAATACGACTCTGACGGTTACAACCGGCAAGGCAGCGATGGACCTGACACGGGGATCCTACTCACACACACAGACAGCATTCGCTCGACTCCTAGAAACAAAACAAAAGGGGGGAGAGCCTCTGCTGGAAGCGCACGGGCTGTCCACGAAGCAAAGGCAGCGAGCTTCCAACCCACAGAGACCGACGGCCGAAGGAGAAGAGAGAGCTTGGCCCCAGATCTGCAGCAACAGTTCGTCCTCCCTAGCGTGCGATCCCTGTTCCTTCGTCCTCTCTCTCCTTAAATAGTTCCCCAAAAGGGGGTGCCCCCTTTTCCTTAGCCAAACTGCTTTATTCCATGTCCCTGTCGACAAAGATACGCACAAAATCCCCTAATAAATGTGCAGTACCTAGTATTTACACCAGTCGCCTTAATTACGAATTATGTACAATATATCAATCCTCGCGTCCACCCGTGTAAGAGCCGGTTCATCCGCCTTTTTCTTCGATTCCGCCTATGGCCGGTTTTCTTCACGACACCCACCCCCACCAAACCGCGCATCCACCGGCATGCGCCAGAGACGGGTATACACAGAAGAAAACCGGATTCACTCGTCGTTCTCCGATTCTCCGTCGGACCCAAACTAATCGTCGTCGTCGCTCCCGCTCGTAGGCTCCGGCTCATCTTCTAACCGCTTCTTGAACGCTTTGATCCGCTTCCTGGCCACCGGCACCGCTAACCGTGCCCTGTCGAGTTCCGTGAGGTGGTACGTGCCGTTGTCGTTCGCGCTCGTCACCGTGTAGGGCCCGAACCACCTGTTGGCAAACTTTCGCACCGCCTTGTGCTGATTGTCGAGGCTGTTGTCGTATACCAAGACCTAGTCGCCTTCCTCGATCTTCTTTGGTCGCAACCGGTGCGTCCGGTTGAACCGGGTCTTGTTCCGCTCACTTGCCGCTCGCAACTTTTCCTTCGCCCGTTCCACGTCCTCCAGGCTCTGCTCGAGTTGCCGAATCCGCGCCGCCAGCAACTCCTCCCGGCTCATCTCATCCTTCCAATCTACCGCCGCCCATGAAGAAACCGTTCGTTCCACCGTCATGATCGGCTTATGTATGTACATCAGCTCTGCCGGCATAAACCCTGTCACCAAATTGTACGTAGTTCGGTTCGCCCATAGTGCGTAAGGAAGGAGCCGCGGCCAATTCCCGACCTGCCCTCCACATGCACGCACCAACGCCTTTACGATCCGCCCGTGCCCACGTTCTACCTTCCCGTTCGCATCCAGGTTGTACGCCATAATGAGGGAGAGTTTGACGCCTAGCCGGTCGAACAACTCCTCAGCTTCCCACACATCCAGCTCTCCCCGGTCCGCCATGATCTTCCCAATGCACCCATACCAACACACTACCTCTTCGATTAGGAACCGGCATACAGCCGCGGTTGTCTTGTTCTGAAGTGCACGGCCTTCCACTTTGTTCGTTAAGTCTTCCCGTGCAAGCACCAGGTATCGCATCTGTCCTACCCCCATCGGCATCGTCACCAAGTCTACCATCCACTTGAAATGGTCCGTAGGCGGGTAGGTCAGGTGTAGGTCGTCCCGGTGTCGGACTACTGAGTGCATCTGACAGCTTTCGCAATTCGTTACGAACCGATGCATGTCCTGGTACAGCCCCGACCACTAGTACTTCTCCTTCAGCTTCTCGAACGTGGCCCACGTTCCGCGGTGTCCGGCCCAAGGGCTCTCATGAAATGCCGCCAGTAATTTCCCCTGTTCTTCTTTCTTTGCCACTACTCGGAGTGGGATGCCGCTCCTCTTCTTTGGGTGCCTCCATATGCACCCGTCCCGCCGGAAGAATCTGTTCGGAATCAACGCTTGGATTCACCTTCTTCAACCGGCCACAACCGATTAATCGCGGATCAATGGAGCAGAAAATAGGAACCACACGGAGAAACAAAATAAAACGCGAGTACACAGGGATTAACGTGGAAAACCCTAGACGGGAAAAACCACGGGAGTACAAGACTCCAAACCAAACACTATACAGAGAAGTATACAATGGCGAGCTGCAAGGCGACGACCTTGAGCTCGCTGTCCTCGCCACAGGCGGCGGAAATACACAGAGGCGTCTACCTCTTCGTCTCTCGCGCTCTATCTCTCTCCCTCTCTCACGGCTGCTCTCACTTCACTCCCCTTGAGTGGAAAAACAGAAAAATAAGCAGCAACTAAGAACTGTTTGCCCTAAGTCATATTTATACACATATGACTTTCGGGCTATTTACAAATATAGCCTCAAGGGCTCTTGGCAAACATATTCACAAATATGTCCCCGCATCCGGATCTCTCTCCGGGTACATTCGTCATCCGGCTCCGTAACCGGGGTCTTCATCATCCGGCTCCGTAACCGGGGTCTTCATCATCCGGCTCCGTAGCCGGGGTCTTCGTCATCCGGCTCCGTAACCGGAACCGGGCTTGCCGTCATTCATCTCCGGACATCCCATCCGGAGGGACCGAAATCCCAACAAACTCCCCCTTCACTTCGGCATGGGATGTCTCTCCAATCCGATCCTCTTCCGGCATGCTTCCAGCTTGTCGGGTGTGAGCACTTTGGTCAGCATATCTGAGCCGTTCTCGTCCGTGTGGATCTTCGTCAGCACGAACTCCTGGTCTTCTATCCTTTCCCGGATCCAGTGATATCTTCGCTGGATGTGCTTCGTCCGGGAGTGATAGGCCGCGTTCTTCGCAAGGTGGATGGCACTTTGACTGTCGCAGTAGAGTCGGTACTCCTCCTGCCGGATACCGAGCTCTCTAATGAAGTCCTTCATCCATATCATTTCCTTGCCGGCTTCAACAGCTGCCATGTACTCCGCCTCCGTGGTTGACAACGCAACCGTCTTCTGAAGCCTCGACTGCCACGAAACAGCTCCCCCTGCATACGTCATCACATACCCTGATGTGGACCGGCTGGTATCTGCATCAGCCGACATATCCGAATCGGTAAAGCCGTCGAATTCGGGCTTACCGGAGCCGAATCGGAGGCACACGTTTGCCGTGCCCTTCAGGTATCGGAGTATCCACTTGACCGCGTTCCAGTGCTCTTTGCCGGGATTGCTCATGTACCGGCTCACCACTCCGACTGCATATCCTATGTCCGGTCTTGTACACACCATTGCGTACATCAAGCTTCCGACAGCAGAGGCATATGGTACTTTCATCATGTCCTCCTTCTCAGCCTTTGTCTTGGGGCTTTGCTTGCTGGACAGCTTGCAGTTTGCCGGGAGGGTTGACCCAACCGGTCTTGCTTCCGACATGTTGAACCGGTGAAGCAGCTTTGTCACGTACTTCTCCTGTGACAGCCACAACTGCTTCTTCTTCCGGTCCCGGATGATGTGCATCCCTAGTATCTGTCTCGCCGGACCCAAGTCCTTCATTGAGAAGGTTCGGTGAAGAGCCTTCTTCAGCATCCGTATCTTGACCTGGTCCCGTCCGACGATCAACATGTCGTCCACGTACAGGAGGAGTATTAGAGAGTCTCCTCCTTCGAATTTCTTCACAAACACGCAGTGATCGGACTGCGTTTTGTGGTACCCTTCGTCGGTCATGAAGGAGTCGAACTTCCGGTACCATTGCCGGGGAGCCTGCTTCAGTCCGTAAAGGCTCTTCTTCAACCGGCATACCAGGTGCTCCTTCCCTTCCTTCTCGAATCCTTCCGGTTGCTGCATGTAGATCTCTTCTTCGAGGTCACCGTGAAGGAATGCCGTCTTCACGTCCATCTGTTCTACCTCGAGGTCCATGCTTGCCGCTATGCTCAGCACCGTCCGGATGGAGGTCATCTTCACTACCGGGGCAAATATCTCGTCGAAGTCGACGCCCTTCTTTTGCTGAAACCCCTTCACCACGATCCTGGCTTTGTATCTCGGGGGGTTTCCGGCATCTCCCGGTTTCAGCTTGAACACCCACTTGTTTCGAAGTGCCCGCTTTCCTTTCGGCAACTCCACAAGTTCAAATGTGTGGTTCTCATGCAGGGAATCCATCTCGTCCTGCATGGCACTCAACCACCTGCGGCTCTGGGTGTCATGCTTTGCTTCTTCAAAGCTCTCCGGCTCCCCCTCGTCGGTTAGCAACACGTGCTCTGGTTCCGGAAATCTCCGGGGGGGCCTTCTCTCTCTTAGAGGATATCTCCGTTCCGGAGCTTCGGTAACCGGTTCTTCCGATTCTTCTTCATCCGAATCCATTTCGGGATCGGGGCCGGTTCCGGTATCATTTTCATCTTCTTCGGCCGGTTCTGTTTCTTCACCGTCTTCGGCCGGATCCTCGAGTGCTAACCGGTCCCTTGCCGGTCGGGACTGCTCCTTGTAGAGTTGATCCTCACCGGTCGACTTGGAGCTCTTTACCTTCTTCTCCGACTCCCAGTCGGTGAGTGTCTTGTCCTCCATGAAGATGATGTCTCGACTCCTGAATATCTTCTTGTCAACCGGGTCCCATACTCGGTAGCCGAACTCGTCGTCGCCGTAACCGAGGAATATGCATGGCCGGGTCTTTGGATCTAGCTTTCCTCTCCGGTCCTTTGCCACATGCACGTATGCGAGACACCCGAACACCTCCAGATGCCGGTAGGATACTTCCTTACCGGTCCACACTCTCTGCGGCGTGTCTCCGTCCAAAGGTACTGAGGGTGATCTATTTATCACATATGTCGTCGTCGACATTGCCTCAGCCCAAAATCCCTTGGGTAATTTCGCATGCGCCAGCATACTCCGGACCCTCTCCATTATGGTCCGGTTCATCCTCTCGGCCAGCCCGTTCAGTTCCGGCGTCTTCGGCACAGTAAACTCGAGTCGGATTCCCTTCGAGCGACAGTACTCCTGGAACTGCCCCCGGTATTCCCCTCCATTATCCGCTCGTATCGCTTTCAGCTTCTTGCCGGATTCCCTTTCCACTCTCGCGTGGAGTTCTTTGAAGACGCACAACACTTGGTCCTTTGTCTTCAACGGTGCCGTCCACAGTCTTCGGCTGTGATCATCTATGAAAGTTACGAAGTACTGCGCTCCGCCATGTGACTTCGTTTCTACCTGACACACATCGGTGTGCACCAACTCCAATGGTGCGCTACGTCTCGTCGGTGGCCTTGAGTGGAAGGAGGTTCGGTTCTGCTTACCGGCCAGGCAATCGGTGCACTTCTCCAGGTGCACATGCTTCACTGGAATAAGGTTGTCTTCTGCAAGCCTCTTCATCCCCTTCTCACTCATGTGGCACAGTCTCTTGTGCCACAGCTCACCGGCAGTGTCGGCTGCCACATTCAACTCTTCCGGACATAACCGGGCATTCATCAGGTACAGTGTGTTGATTTTCCGGGCCCGAGCCACTATCAGGCTCCCCTTGCTGAACTTCATTACGCCGTTCCGGATGCTACCTGTGTAGCCTTCATCATCTAGCCTCCCGGCCGAAATCAGGTTCAATCGAACCTCCGGAACGTGTCGGACATCCTTCAGCAGCATTTTGCATCCAGTCGGGGTTGTCAACCACACGTCTCCGATGCCGGCAATCCGGCACGTACCTTCATTTCCCATCCGAACACAGCCATGCTCACCGGCTGTGTAGGATGAGAAGTATCTTCTCTCCGGGGTCAGGTGGAACGATGCTCCGGAATCGACCACCCAGGTCGTCTCATCGCCGGCAATGTTTAGTTCACCTTCTTCGGTGATGAGCATGATCTCCTCTTCACTTGCCGCGAGTGCCGTCGTTCCTTTCCGGTCCTGTCCTCGCCGATCCGAACCATTCCGGTCCGTGGCTCCCCGGTATGCACCGTTTCTCTCCGGTGACTTCTTCGAATCGGTGTTGTCGGTTCCATTGTCTTTTCGGTAATGCCGACAATTCTTTCGGAAGTGCCCCGGCTTCCCACAGTGGAAGCATGTGGGCCTTCCTCTTGACTGCGACCGGGTCCCCGACTTCTCCCGTCTTTGCGGACTCCGGTTCCATTGTCTTCCCCGATCCGATTCGGTAAACAGCATCTTCGGGTCGGAGGCCGGTTCCTTATCTCTCCGACGCGCTTCTTCATTCAGAATACTTGTCTTTACCGTTTGTAAGGACAAGTTATCTTCGGTGCACGAGGTGCTGAGAGTCACCACCAAGTTCTCCCAGCTTTCCGGCAATGTACACATCAGGATGATGGCTTGCATTGCATCCTCCAACGGGAACTTGATCGCCGCAAGCTGATTCACGAATCCCATGAACGTGCTTACGTGTTCCACCATACTCTCGCCGTCCTGGTACTTGAGATTCACTATCTTCCTCATCAGGGAGGTCCGGTTCAACGCATTCTTCCTCTCGTAGAGGCCCGACAGCTTCTTCCACATCTCATATGCGTTGGTGTCGTTTGCCACATGTTGTAGGACGCTCACGTCGACGTATTGTCGGATCGTCGCTACGGCTTTCCGGTTCAGGAGCTTCCACTCCGACTCAAGTACCCCTTTCGGTATTTCCGACCTGTCAATCGGTTCGTACAGGTCCCGAACAATCAGAAGGTCCTCCATCTTGATCTTCCAGTCGGCGTAATTCTGTGCATTCAGCACCATCATCATCGGCTGCCCGCTGCCGCCGCCTTCCATTTTCTGCAACAGTCGCTCTGATACCAGTTTGTTCGGAATCAACGCTTGGATTCACCTTCTTCAACCGGCCACAACCGATTAATCGCGGATCAATGGAGCAGAAAATAGGAACCACACGGAGAAACAAAATAAAACGCGAGTACACAGGGATTAACGTGGAAAACCCTAGACGGGAAAAACCACGGGAGTACAAGACTCCAAACCAAACACTATACAGAGAAGTATACAATGGCGAGCTGCAAGGCGACGACCTTGAGCTCGCTGTCCTCGCCACAGGCGGCGGAAATACACAGAGGCGTCTACCTCTTCGTCTCTCGCGCTCTATCTCTCTCCCTCTCTCACGGCTGCTCTCACTTCACTCCCCTTGAGTGGAAAAACAGAAAAATAAGCAGCAACTAAGAACTGTTTGCCCTAAGTCATATTTATACACATATGACTTTCGGGCTATTTACAAATATAGCCTCAAGGGCTCTTGGCAAACATATTCACAAATATGTCCCCGCATCCGGATCTCTCTCCGGGTACATTCGTCATCCGGCTCCGTAACTGGGGTCTTCATCATCCGGCTCCGTAACCGGGGTCTTCATCATCCGGCTCCGTAGCCGGGGTCTTCGTCATCCGGCTCCGTAACCGGAACCGGGCTTGCCGTCATTCATCTCCGGACATCCCATCCGGAGGGACCGAAATCCCAACAGAATCGGTATGCCTTCTTCCGTACCCGGTTCGCCTTCTCTCTCGCCCATGCTGCGTCCGGCATCATTGTCCGTAGGAGCCTCCCGATTTGGAGCCACTCCCCGTCGTACCTGATTTCGTCAAATTCGTTAAGCGTCGGAGTGTCCCTTTTCCTCGTCATTACGTTAGCCGAACCGAAGAAGTCCTCACCGACTTCTTCGTCATCCAAAACCATGTCTTCTTCGTCGTTGAACCTTGCCCTCGAAAGCATGTCGTCCTTTCCAAAGATATGCCGTATCTCTGGGTTCATGGACTTAATGTACGCTATCCACCGGAGCATTGCTAGGTCCGGCGTCGCACATCCGAAACCATGCCGAGTATCGGTAGGCAGTCCGTCTCGATGATCACCTCCGTCCCGATAAGATAATCCTTGTCGGCCTTGACTGCCGAAACGACACCCCAAATCTCGCACTTAACTTGGGCGTATCCTCGCTACCGCTCGCTCAATACCTTCGGGAATCGTACACCGTCCTTGTCCTCCTGATTGATTACCCACCCGATCCCGGTAGGGCTGGTGTCCACCGTCACGCAGATGGGAACATCCTTGCCGTAAACCGCTTTATGGATAGACGGCGCTACCGTAAGCACCTCCTTTAGTCTCCGTACTGACTCCGTGTGCTCCGTTCTCCACTCAAAGCTACGCCCCTTTTTCAATAGTCCATAGAGGGGTTCTGCGACATGTGCGTAGTGCGGGATCCAGATGTGGTAGAACACGCATGCTCCCAAGAATCTGTGGACCTCCGTGACCGAATTGCAGTCATGCTTCATCGCGGAGATGGCTTCCACCTTGGCCGGAGACGGTTTCCGACCGTATGGTCCGCATAGGTGCCCGAAAACCATGATCTCTGATTGCTCGAAGGCCGACTTTTCCCCGGAGAAGGTGAGCCTTGCGCCTTCTAGTCTCTACAGCACCTTCTCGTAGTCATCGATGTGGGACGCCACGAAATTCTGACATCCGTCCGGCCCGATTGCCTCGTTCTTTTTCTCCACCGGGCATCCCCTGATCAGGATGTCATCTAAGAATGGCATGGTGATGTCCAGGATACAATCCCTGAGCACTTTGTTCATCGCGTTCACCATGTGAGCCATTGAGTTCGTCCCTCCTTGTGGCAGGGTACACATCCGCACTAGCCCGAGAGGAGTTTGCATCGTTGTAATGTCTCTGCTCTCCACGGCTAGTTGGAACTGATCGTACCCTAAGTTCAGATCACCTACAAAATAGATCGACCTTCCTGCGAAGGCCTCTGCGAACTCGTCTATGGTCGGTCCGATTCCTGCATTACGGATGGTCACCTTGTTGACCGGTTGCAGGTCCTGAATGAAGCGCAACGTGCCGTTCTTCTTCGACACCGTAAACCACCGATTCGAATACGGGGCACTTGATGGTTCGAGGATGCCGATCTCCACCTTTTGCTTCAGGAGCTCCATCAACTTCGGGATGTGAGCTCTCGGCACCGGAATCGGCTTGAGATTCCACAGTACATGCGGTACCGTGAAGATCACCATCGGTTCGACAACTGTCGGGTCTACGCACCCGATCTCCTCCGGTGAGAATGCGAAAGCCTTCCCATGCCTCCCGAGCATTCTCCGAAACCGGTCCTCCTCCGCCGGCAGTAGAAAGCCACCCCCACCGACCTTAAGCTCCCGTAACGTTATGTCGGTGAACCGGTGCCCTATCCCAGCCGGATTCCGTACACTTGGGTCCGATGCGACCCCTTTTATCCGCTCCTCGCTGCCCTCTAGCAAGGATGCCGCAATTGGCCTCACCTTCCGGTCCACAGTGTTGTACTTTGTATCCACGCGGGCCATCTGATCCGACCCGATCCTTTCCCCGAAGTCCACGATGACTTTGTACATTCCCATTGACCCCAGAATGGTCCGGTCTTCTCTAAGATCTTCACCGATCACCTTTCGCAGTTCGCCCAAGGTGTCGTCAAAAGAGACCGCCTCCACGGCGCCGCTAATGTCTTCGTCGAGGAAGAGGACTCCGCAACCCCTGAGCCGCTCCTCCGCTCGCTTCCTCTCCCGGCCGCTGACGCCGGTTATAGTACAACCTCCATTGTCGGAGAACCAAAATTTCCTACCTATGGTACAGGTCCTCTTCCGTACTGTACATTTGTGGGGTTCTTCCCGGGTGTCCGGACTATCGCGGCCCCACGCCTTGATAGCCCTCTCTAAAGATCCCCTTGGGTTTCGCCTCTGAGGGCCTTGTGGTTTCGTCGCACCATTAGGAACTGGACCGAGTGACGCTCGTCCTGGCTCTTGACTCTTGCATAGGCTGAACCGTTGTCTAGCACCTTGGTCTCCATCCGTGCCGCCGTGATATATGGCTCCCCTAGTATAACCGGATGTCAGGACGTCTCCTGCGCGAAGAAGTGTTGGTCGATCTCGACATTGCCGATTTTCACCCGTACGTTGTCGCGTTGTTACGCGCATGCGTGTGGAAGGGGCGGGACCACGAGGATCTTGGACTAGGGAGAAGAGGAGAAAGGTTAAGACAACGAATGGAAGATTAGCTCATAGCTCAAGAGGAGGAGAGAACGAATATGACATTATGATAGAAGAAGATGAAGAAGATCGAGTCAAGATACTCAACAAGAAGTTCGATTAAGAAAACATAAACGCTTTACAATGGTGGCCGCCATGGCCGCACCAAATGACTATAAGAAAACCCTAAAGGAAAACCCAAGAAGAAAACCCTAACCGAACCCTAACGCACGACCTATGTGGTATACCTCGCACACTCAAAATAGGCAACCCCCACAATGGTGCCTTCTCTCTCCTTTTATAGCACAAGGAGGGAAGACTGCTTACAAAAGTGAGACTAAAATATCCCCTTTCATTCAAAGGGGATATTTGCCTTGATTTGGGGGAGGGTGAGATTGATGGCCCCTTAACTCACACCTCCTCACAAACAACTAGGGACCTATGTACCGCATAATACCTCTCTCTCTCTCTCTCTCGTGGATGTGCATACAACCACATCACCTTTATACCTTTATTACTATTACAAATACATTATGTACGTGTGCAACATTGCACATTGCTCTTTGGCTCTCGTTGCTTGGGTTTCCGCTTGTGGACGAAAATCTTCACGACATCCGCCCCCACCTAACCGCACATCCTCTGGTATGTGCCAAAACATAGGGGAGAGAACACGAGATTTTCGGCCACGACGACCGACCGAGTCCTTAGCGTCCTCGTGGGCCCGCCTGGCTTTGTCTTCCACTTCGAGCAAGACCACCCCGTCCACACGAACCGCCGCCGCCTTCCAGCCCACCATCCTCGCCAAATGGTCTCGAACCGTCAGCGCCATCCGATCCGCCACACCCACCATGGGTCCTTGAACCACCAACTACATCCAACCCACCGTATCCGATGCCCGTGCTTTCCTCCCCGTTTGGTCCTCCCGAACATCGTCGCCGACCCGGTTGCTCTTCCTTTGTCCGCCTCGTATATCCTCCGGATGCGCTCCCGGTCGCATGCCGGATTCCGCCCTTTGCGAGCCGCACACCTGGGCGTGCCGACTCTCTCCGCTCCGCGCTTGCCTTCCATAGGCTTTCCCCGTATGTTGATGTTGCCCTCCGAATGCGTGCTCGTGCTTCGGTCCTTCGATGACCCCATCACGCGTTTTTCACTTTCCCCTTTTTCGCCGTGCTCTCTCGTAGTAGAGCGTATCGTCATCCCTACCTCCGTGTCGGTGTCCCTCGAGGCTCTCGTTATCGCCTCGCCTCAACTTGCGCCTTCTTGGCCCGTTTGGCCTTGTATGCCCTCCGGGAAGCCGCCGCGCTTTCTCTTCCCGGTGTGTACCCCGTTGTTCTCCGCGCATCTCCTCCGTTTTCCTAGATACGACTCTCCGCTCATGCCGATCGCGCTCGGCCCATGTCGTCGATCTTGGTGTTTCGCCGCGCCGTCCTTCGTCCCGCGTTTGCCTCTCGAAGGCTTGATCCGACCGTCATCGTCGGTCAATCGTTGTCACCCATCCGCCGTATGCATGCTTGTGTCTTGGCCCTCCACCGGCCGTATTGCATGCGTCTCGTGTCGTGCTTCCGCCGTAGACCCGACCTCCGCGTCGGTCTCCAACTCCTCGCCGCCACCCACCGCTTCTTCGTTCTCCTTTCGATCCGCGACCGCCGATGCCTCACGGGTAGGTGTGGAGGGTTCCTCCCACTCTCGGTTCACCACCGAGTCCTCGCCTCTCAAAGGTTCAATCGGTCCACCGTTTCCAGTCACTCGTTGACGCTCTCTCAGATGCATGCTCGTTCTTGGGCCCTTCACCAACCGTAGTGCATGCTTCGTGTTACGCCCTTCATCCGCCGTAGACCCGACCTCTGCGTCGGCCACTTCTTCCTTTGTCACCGTAGCCCGTTCCGACCCGAGCTCACCATCTTGGACCCGCTCGTCCATCATCTCATACCGGATACCCGCTCCGATAACTTTGTCCGCTTCGGCCTCTGACTCCTCGCCGCCACCCACCGTCTCTTCGGTCTCACGTTGATCCGCAACCGCCGAAGTCTCTAGAATGGGTGTGGAAGGTCCCTCTCACTCTCGGTCTTCTAGCAAGCCGTGATCACCGTGCCCACTAGGCCTCCTTCTTGCTCTCACCGGCTCCCACCGTAACCGTACCCGGCCGGCTACGAATCGATCAAACAATCCCGGTCTTGCCGGCTTCCTTCGGTTCATGCCCGGTTGACCGGCCCCCGCTTCACTCTTCTTCCGCTCCGCCTCCCGGTCGGGTCGGATTACCGACCGGCTCATCTTTCGGTTGGGTCGGTTCCCGACTCGCTCCTCGATGCCACTCCGGACCTCTCCTTCGGTCTTTTCGCATGTACCCACTCCGGGCCTCTCATCCTCATGGCCACCGCCCATCTCCCCGGTCTTATGTCCGCGCTCGGGCGCAACCGCCGAAGTCTCCAACCCCGGTGTCGAGGGATCTCGCCTCCGTCCGCTACAAACCTCCTCTTCGTCATTTCAGTTACCCGCCTTGCCGCCGTCACCATCCGTCTCTCTAGGTCTCACACTGGCTCTCGGGCCGGTTGCCGGAGTCTCTAGGACCAGTGTGTGGAAGGTCGCGGCACCGCCGCTCGTCTCCTCTTCTTCCTCGATTTCGCAAGCCTCGAGTATGCTCGCGAAATCCTCGTAGAACGTTTTGGGCAACCGCGTCCCGAAACTTTCGCCCACTCTCGAAGTGGCATCCATTGCTCCATAGATATCGGCCTCATCCATGGCCGTCCTCTTTCCACAAGTCGAGAGGGTCGCTCGCTCCGCACCCTCTCCCACATCGTCGCCGTGGTCGTCCGCCTTGCCGCCGCCACCGTTCATTACCCTAAGTCTCATGCAGGCACTCGGGCCGGCCGCCGGGGTCTCTTGAACCAGTGCGTGTAAGGTAGCAACGCCGCCGCTCGTCGATGCTATGCCCGTAGCCACCTCCATTCGGACATCGTCGTCCGTGGCTACCCCGCCTCCGTATATGCAAGCATCAATTATGCTTGCTACCTCCTCTTCCACGGTCTCCATACCGTTGTCTCGGTTGCCCGCCTTGCCGCCGCCACCACCCGTTGTCTCGGTCTCACGCCGGCAATCGGGCCAACCGCCCGTGCTTCTAGGGCCGGTGTGTGTAAGGTTGCGGCACCGCCGCTTGTCTCCTCCTCCCTCGATGTTTCGGGTCGCCATGTCCCGAATCCGTAGTTACCGGCCTCCGTGGCCGTCCATTCGCCGCAAGACGAGAGAGTCGCTCTTTTCGCACCCTCTCCCATGTCACCATCGTACGCTCACCCGGCCTCCGTATAGGCCCCGTCTTCTACGTCTAGGGAGGCTTCTTCCTCCGCATCCTCCGATCGCCTCCGGCCCGTCTCCATAACAAGCCCTTCTTCGGCTCCGATTTTCGCCTTCACAAGTTCGCATGCCTCCCGTATTAGCACCTCTAGGTCGAGCTCCTCCGAACCGTTTTGCGTTGAGCTCTCTTCCGGAGGTAGTGCATACCCACTCACCGCTCTCTCTTCTCCGCCGCTCGCGGGCCGTGTTGTGGCCGACCGCCTCGCATCATGTTGCCGGCACCCCCACCGATCGAAGTCATGTCAACCTCTTCCTTCCGGTTCCGTGTACCCGTACGCCTCCAATAGGGCTCCCTCAAAGGACACCCACGACCTATGAGCTTCTCGTAGCTCCTTGACCTCCTTGTGCACCGATACGGCCGCCACTCGAGGAAAATACTCTAGCTACATCGCCTCGCCTACGCCCCCTTTCGCCATCTCGGCATCGTACGCTTCCAAGAACCTCGGGACATCGTCCCTGTTGAATCGGCCGACTCGATCAACCACCCTCTTGACGGCTTATTGAGCCGCATCTCGCCTCCCCTTTTTCCGTCGCGCATCCATCATGATCTTTGCCATCATCTCCTCGAAGTCTAAGTCTCTTCAATCTCCATGCTCCCTTGCCGCCCTTCACGTCGGGTTCACCAAAGATGTCGCGCTGTTACGCGCGTGCGTGTGGAAGGGGCGGGACCACGGGGATCTTGGACTAGGGAGAAGAGAAGAAAGGTTAAGACAATGAATGGAAGATTAGCTCATAGCTCAAGAGGAGGAGAGAACGAATATGACATTATGATAGAAGAAGATGAAGAAGATCGAGTCAAGATACTCAACAAGAAGTTCGATTAAGAAAACATAAATGCTTTACAATGGTGGCCGCCATGGCCGCACCAAACGACTATAAGAAAACCCTAAAGGAAAACCCAAGAAGAAAACCCTAACCGAACCCTAACGCACAACCTATGTGGTATACCTCACACACTCAAAATAGGCAACCCCCACAATGGTGCCTTCTCTCTCCTTTTATACCACGAGGGAAGACCACTTACAAAAGTGAGACTAAAATATCCCCTTTCAGTCAAAGGGGATATTTGCCTTGATTTGGGGGAGGGTGAGATTGATGGCCCCATAACTCCCACCTCCTCACAAACAACTAGGTACCTATGTACCGCATAGTACCTCTCTCTCTCTCTCTCTCTCTCTCTCTCTCTCTCTCTCTCTCTCTCTCTCGTGGATGTGCGTACAACCACATCACCTTTATACCTTTATTACTATTACAAATACATTATGTACGTGTGCAACGTTGAACATCGCTCTTTGGCTCTCGTTGCTCGGCTTTCCGCTTGTGGACGAAAATCTTCACGACAACGTTAGGACAAGCCCCATGTAGTTCTTCTGTGGCGCGCATCACTGCTCGTATCTTCCAGCCGTGCTTGGTGTTGATTGGCCATTTACCCTTCTTGTAGAAATCTATGGACATCATGTTGATTTCGGATCCATGGTTTACCAATGCCACCACCGGTTCCAGAATGTTGTCGATCCGTACAGGGGTTTCCGTAGTTGCCCTGGCCCAATGTGGCTTAATGTAGTGGCTTCCCGCCAGCTCGTCTTCTAGGGCTTCGTTTTCCAGGTGCGTGGTCCGCACCTCCACCGGCTTCTCCGGTTCCGGCTCTGTCGAGAGCCTCTTCCGCTTCACCAAGTCTACAATAGAGTCGTGGAACTCCCTCTTGGCGATTCCCAGCACCTCCCGCAATGACAGCTCCACTTTGTTGTCGAGGATAGGTTCCTCCAGGACCTTTCGCAGGACTGTGGTCCTTCCGATCTCGGTGCTCAATCGAAACCCCACCTGCTTCTTTCTGTCCGACGCGCCTAGGTTGCCGGCACCGATCGGTTTCGGTTCGAACCGGGTCTCATACCTCTGCAGGGGGCCGACCCCTCCGACCTTTCTTGCCCGTTTGTCCTCCACCAGAACCTCATAGTTCTAGCAAGTGGCTTCTACGAAGCCCATTTACTCTTCGACCGGATCGTCCCAACCAGTGACCTCCTGGACCCGCTGTTCCGCACGGTCCGCCTCTTCCTTCTTCAGCCAAACTCCGGAGAGGCCTTCTAGCACTAGCGGCCAGAATCCGGAGTCCTTCGCCTTCCGGGTCTCATCACCCCCGACCCGAATTCCCGCCGACACCAAGTAGTTGACGGCCTCGACGTGCCGTGCCGCGGCCTCTTCCATGAACCTCTTCATTCCGCCGCGCCCCGTATTCAGTTCTAGGGCTCTCTAGGTCTCGCTCGCGTGCACCCGCCCGTTCCAAAGGTACACCACGTGGATCCTAAGCGCGTCGGCGAAATCCGCGCAATCCTTCCGAATGTGACCGATCGCATCACACCACATGCACCGCTGCCCAGCCGGCGGCCTCCGGTCACGAGGTTGTTCGTCGCTGTCTCTCCAGGCCTGTGCGATCTGCAGGTCGCGCACCATTTGTGTTAGCTCCTCTAGAGCCGCTCCTCCAGATGGGCCTCTGACCACGTCGTTCGATGCCGACCCCGACTCTGGCCAGATTCGGGTCTCTTCCTTCCTACCGGCCGGCACCGATACCGGCTCCTCGAGCCTCCTCCCCGGGACCGGCCCCGACCCCGACAAGCTTCCATCGCTCCAATCGCGTCGTTCGTCGAAATGGCTGCAGACCCGTTTTACCACGGCCCAATCTGTCGTGAGCCCTTCGTCCGTTTCCAATAGGGGACCCACCTTTTCCCTGTCGAGCGCGTCCACTGACTTGACAAACAGTAGTACTCGACTTGTTTCGAGCACCGTCCGATCCAACGTCGACAGCCGCAACGTGTTCGAGAACCGTTTTTCAAACTCCTGGAGGAGCACCGACGTGTTCCTCCCCTTTCTGGGGCTTTCCACCCACGCCATGAAGTCCCGCCTCGACAGCCGAAGCGAGTCGTCAAACCCGTACTTCTCAAGGAGCTGCAGCTCGAACTCCTCCCAAGTCTGGCATCCGGCCAGCACCTCGACCACCTCCGTGTGGATGCCCAGCGTCACCACCCGAGGGAATCCGAACAGCCGCCTGTCCACCGGGATATCCCTCATGATCATTTCGGCACGATAAGCCTCCAAATAATTTGTGGCGTCTTTCCCTCCGAAACAGCCTATAGAGTCGACGATCGATTCAATGGCTCTGTCGAGGGTACTCGTCCCCTTACGCCATTGCCTCTGCTAGCTCCGATCCTCTCATCTTTCGACTCCTTTGCCACCCCGTTCACGTCGGGTTCACCAAAGACCTCGTGTTGTTACGCGCGTGCGTGTAGAAGGGGCGGGACCACGGGGGTCTTGAACCGAGGAGCGAGAGAGAGAGAGAGAGAGAGAGAGAGAGAGAGAGAGAGAGAGAGAGAGAGAGCAAGAGAGACTTGTAGATACGCGAAGTGAGAAGGAGAGATATAGAATGTAACACTCGATTTCAATAACAAGAGTTTACAACGACAAGAGAATTCAATAACAAGAGAATACAAAAGAATACAACTCTGACGGTTACAACCAGCAAGGCGGCAATGGACCCGACACGGGGATCCTACTCACACACACAGACAGCATTCGCTTGACTCCTAGAAACAAAACAAAAGGGGGGAGAGCCTCTGCTGGAAGCGCACGGGCTGTCCACGAAGCAGAGGCAACGAGCTTCCGACCCATAGAGACCGATGGTCAGAGGAGAAGAGAGAGCTTGGCCCCAGATCTGCAGCAGCACTTCGTCCTCCCTAGTATGCGATCCCTATTCCTTCGTCCTCTCTCTCCTTAAATAGTTCCCCAAAAGGGGGTGCCCCCTTTTCCTTAGCCAAACTGCTTTATTCCATGTCCCTGTCGACAAAGATACGCACAAAATCCCCTAATAAATGTGCAGTACCTAGTATTTACACCAGTCGCCTTAATTACAAATTATGTACAATATATCAATCCTCGCGTCCACCCGTGTAAGAGCCGGTTCATGCACCTTTTTCTTCGATTCCGCCTATGGCCGGTTTTCTTCACGACAGCGTGGAGCAGTAAGAAGTAGCCAGCAGTAGCACTATCGAGCACAGAGGCCGAATATCGAGGGGTGATTGTCGCTACATGCAAAGTCATTTGGTTAAAACGGCTTTTAGGGGATCTGCACATAGAGGTGTCCGATCCAATGACGATCTACTATGACAACTTCAGCAACATCCACCTTCCGAACAACCCTGTGTTCCATGCCCAGACCAAGCACATTGAGGTGCACTATCACTTCGTCCGCGAGCGTGTCCTTTCTGGTGAGGTCGAACTAGCGTATGTTCCGACGGGTCGGCAGATTGCCAACATCTTCACCAAGCCCCTTGGTCTCGACAAGTTACGGCATTTCTCGGGTGATCTCGGTTTACGGCACCTCGACATGCCGAACTTGAGGGGGAGAAAAGAACAAGAACAAGAAT
Source organism: Azolla caroliniana (assembly GCF_043228905.1). NCBI lineage: Eukaryota > Viridiplantae > Streptophyta > Polypodiopsida > Salviniales > Salviniaceae > Azolla > Azolla caroliniana. Next base: position 16,561,735 of record NW_028230436.1, read on the forward strand.
AGGAGCATGAAAGGAGCGGTGGTAACTGCGATGCTGAATCGAATGAAGAATTCGATTTCGGGTTGGCTAAAGAAGCCAAAGAAGAAGAAAATAGAGGCCGTAATCGCAAGGAAGAGCCAAAGACAACCGAACAAAGGGGAAATACAGCCAAGAAGGGCATAAAAGCCAAGGCCAAGACGTGGTATGATGTTGTCGAGGGCCTAAAAGTAGAAGACGAGTTGGAGACAGCCAATTCGGGCGAAAGTGGAATTGAATCGAAAGTGAGCGATTTAATCGAAATTTTCGATTCGGATATTATGAATCAACAGAGGGTCAAGCGGAGGAAAGGGCAGTGAAAGAGGCGCCAACACCATGATAGCAAGGGAGCTAAGAAGGGTCGCATGAGTAGACAAGCCAACTGGAAGGGTCGAAGTGCACGGAATCAAACGGGTCGAGGAGCGCAAGTGAGGCATGAAGCCAGGAGAGGCCAGAGCGAAGGTTCGGAAAAGCAGATGGAACCTCAAGTTGAGCTTGAGGGGGAGTCTTGAGAGACAAGCTCAACATTGGGTACGTAAACGAGTACGTAAACAGGTACGTAACCTAGTACGTAGACTAGGGTGTAAAACCGTACGCAAAATATTGTTGTGGCGGTGTTTAAACCGAAAGACCGTTAAAACGTTATTCCTTGTAAGGAATAGTTTTGGGAGTTAGTGTAGAAGGCTCATTTATGAGTGATCAAGTACTATCAGTACTTCTGTCAGTCTGATAGTCAGGGCTTGTATAAAAGGTGCTCACTAAGCACGAAATATGTACAAAGAACATATAGAGAATTAGTTTGAATATAGTTTTTGTATTTTCTGCTCTCTCTCTCTCTCTGTCACTCCCTCTGTCTCTCTGTAGTTTCTGTGTTCTACCGAACCGTGTACTCTGTGTTCTTATGCATACGCTTCCACACACGTATTCTTTTACATCAACTAACTCCTGTATCCATGGATCATTTAATATTCCATAAAGTACTACCTTCTTGTCTTCATTGCTGATGTGCTTGGTTTGAACATTGAAATGGTCTACAACCTTTCTCTCTATGATTGTAGTCTCATTACTCACATTCTTAGTGATATTTAGACCTATATCACAACCAATACTATCTTTACCTTTAGTGACTGTGGCTTTTGTATCCTTCAACAATTGACGATGTTTTCTTTTTTTTCTACCCAATACTTTTGTATCGCTTGTAGTGTCCTAATAGCGTCATCCCTATCCTGATGATCATTGAGGGGTAATTCTCAACACCCTCCTTCCCCTTCCATTTGGCTTGACGGGTTTAAACCCTAATTTTCCTGAAAAGAAGTTACGTATTAAAGATGGCTATGGGCAACAACAATACACAAAAATATTCCTCAATACACAAGATTATACACAACAATACACAAGATAATCAATAGACAGAATAGTTATTCAAATCCAAGACCGAACAGTGGCAGTAATCCAGGGCCGAATAGTGGCGGCAACTAAGTGTCGAATGGCGGCAGTGGAGGAGTGAACTCTGTTGGATCGAACAGTTTTGACAATCCAGGACCGAACAATGGGGGCAACTGAGTATAGAATGATGGCAATGGAGGAGTGAATTCCGTCGGATCGAACAGTGGCAGATGATGCTTGGAACGCACAGTGATGACAACTGAGAGTAGAATAGCAGTAGTGGAGAAGGAGTGAACTCCTTCGGATCGAAAAGTTGCAGCAATACATGACCGAAAAGTAGTGGCAACTGAGTGTAGAATGATGGCAATGGATGAGTGAACTCCGTCAAATCGAAAAGTGACAGCAATCCAGGACCGAATAGTAGCGGCAACTGAGTGTAGAATGATGGCAATGGATGAGTGAACTCCGTCAAATCGAAAAGTGACAGCAATCCAGGACCGAATAGTAGCGGCAACTGAGTGTAGAATGATGGCAATGGATGAGTGAACTCCGTCAAATCGAAAAGTGACAGCAATCCAGGACCGAATAGTAGCGGCAACTGAGTGTAGAATGATGGCTATGGAGGAGTTAACTCCGTTAGATCGAACAGTGGCAGATGATGCTTGGAACGCACAGTGACGGCAACTTAGAGTACAATGGCAGCAGTGGAGAAGGAGTGAACTCCCTCAGATCGAAAAGTGGCAACAATACACGACTGAACAGTAGCGGTAACTAAGTGTAGAATGATGGCAATGGATGAGTGAACTCCGTCAAATCGAAAAGTGGCAGCAATCCAGGACCGAATAGTAGCGGCAATTGAGTGTAGAATGATGGAAATGGAGGAGTGAACTCCGTTAGATCGAACAATGGTAGATAATCCTTGGAATGCATAGTGACGGTAACTGAGAGTAGAATGGCAGCAGTGGAGGAGTTAACTCCATCGGATCGAAAAGTGGTAGCAATATACGACCTTCACAGTAGCAGCAACTGAGTGTAGAGTGGCGGCAATGGAGGAGTGAACTTGGCAGATGATGCTTGGACTGAACAGTGGCGGAAACTGAGTGTAGAATGGTGGCAATGGAGGATTGAACTCCGTCGGATCGAACAGTGGCAAGTGATACTTGGACCACACAGTGCCAGTAACTAAGTGTAGAATGGCAGCAATGGAGGAGTGGACTCAATAGGGTTTAGCAACAGTGGTAGTAATCTAAGCTAGAATACTCAACCAGAGATGGCCCACGTGATGTGGCAAAGGATCATGCATAATGGACATAGGAATTCGGTATATAATTTATGTTGCACGTTTATGTTGAACATTTATGTTGCACATTTATGGTGCTCATTTATATACATAATTAAAACTCTCTATTATTTTCAATGGTAGCTTTTTGCATAGCTAATTTATCAATGGTAGCTTTTTGCAAAAATGATTATTTATCAATGGTAGATTTTTGCATAGCTAACTAGCTATGTCAAGGATAGAGCTAATTGTTTCCACTCGCATGCTTTCACCCATCACCCTCAGTACCCTTAAACGGAGATATTCCACAAAGAGGTGTGGACCAGCAAAGACATTTTGCATAGCTAATTTATCAATGGTAGCTTTTTGCAAAACTGACTATTTATCAATGGTAGCTTTTTGCATAGCTAATTGTTTCCACTCACATGTTTTCACCCATGACCCTCAGTACCTTTGGATGGAGATATTCCACAAAGAGTGTGGACAAGCAAAGACGTGTCATACCAGCATATGAGGATGTTCTCTTGTCTTGCCTACGTGCATGTTGCAAAGGACCGAAGGGGGAAATTGGATCCAAAGACTCGGCCATGCATATTTCTTGGCTACGAAGATGACAAATTTGGCTATCAACTATGGGGCCTAGTCGACAAGAAGGTGATTCGAAGCTGAGATATTGTCTTTATTGAAGAGAAGACAATTGCCGATTGGGAGATAGAGAAGACAGGGTCGGACTCCCAGTAGACCGACGATAGGCCTCCGTCTACCGATTCGAGCCATGTTGATATCGGCCAATTTGGACATCAGTCGACTCGACCAAAGTTAGAGACAAACCAATCGGTTGAGTAAATAGTCTGCAATGTCAACAACCAAGTGAGGAACACTGGGGGTCAGGTGAGACAAGATTTCCAACAAGCATACAAGGAGAGCCGGTTGGAAGAAGACAATCGGTTGAATGAGGATATGAATCTGATTCGGATGAAGAGCCGACTGAAGAGATCAAACAAGAGCCAATAGTTGCAAATGAAGGTAGGAGATACCCTCTGAGAGAAAGAAGGGCCCTCCGGATATTTCCGGACAAAGAGTATGTGTTATTAACCAATGAGGGGGAGTCGGAAAGATTCGAAGAAGCAAAGAGGGATACCCACAATAGTGTGAGGGAATAACGTTCGGCCACAACCGAGTCTTCAACAAGGAATAGAAGAGAACAACCTAAAACCAAGATGACACAGGATGTTTACGTGGAAAACCCTAAATGGGAAAAAGCATGGGAGCCCACAGACTCCAACTATCACTATGAGGGGAGGAATACAATGTGAGACTCAGAGACAACAACCTCGAGCTCTATGTCTTCGCCAATGGAGGCTACAAAACAGAAACTAGTTCGATATATATATATATATACACTCTCTGTATATAAATTTATACATCTCTACGGCAACTCACATCATGCATAAAGTGACTACCCTAAGTCATATTTATACTTATATGAATTTAGGGCTATTTACAAATATAGACTCGATGGGCTCACCATGAAACATATTTACACATATGTTCTTCGATCCGGTTTCCGGTTCTCATCTAGAGGGACCGAATTCCCAACAAACTCCCCCTTCACTCCGACATGGGATTTCTCGTTAATCCGATTTGTCTTCGGCACGCCAGCTTGTCGGTTGAAAGCACCTTGGTCAGCATATCGGATCCGTTCTCCTTCGTGTGGATCTTCGTCAACACGAAGTCTTGATCTTCTACCTTCTTCTGGGAATGGTAGGCCGCATTCTTCGCAAGGTGGATGGCACTTTGACTATCGTAGTAGAGCCGGTATTCCTCCTATCAGATCCCTAGCTCTCCGATGAAGTCCTTCATCCATATTACTTCCTTGCCGGTTTCCACAGCTGCCATATACTCCGCTTCTATTGTTGATAGTGCAACGGACTTCTGCAGCCTCGACTGCCATGATACGGTTGCCCCTGCATAAGTCATGAAATATCCGGATGTAGACCGGCTGGTATCCAAATTAGCCAACATATCCGAATCCGTGAATCCGTCAAGTTGGGGATAATCTGAGCCGAACCGGAGGCACATACTCAAGGTGCCTTTGAAGTACTAGAGTATCCACTTGACCGCGTTGCAGTGCTCTTTTGCATGATTGCTCATGAACCGGCTGACTACTCCGACAGCATATGCAATATCCGGTTGGGTGCACACCATTACATACATTAGGCTTCTGACGGCAGAGGCATAAGGTATCTTCTTCATATCCGACTTCTCTGCCTTTGTCTTTGGACTTTGCTTTTCGGAAAACTTACAATTTGCTGGAAGTGTCGATCCGACTGGTTTCGCCTCCGACATGTTGAACCTTTGAAGCACCTTTGTCACGTACTTCTCTTGTGACAACCACAACAGCTTCTTCGACCGGTCCTGGATGATGTGCATCCCCAAAATCTGTCTTGCCAAACCCAAATCTTTCATTGAGAAGGTCTGGTTTAGAGCCTTCTTCAGCATTTGGATCTTAACTTGGTCTTGTCCGACGATCAACATATCATCCACATATAGCAAGAGTATTAGGAAGTCTCCTCTGACAAATTTTTTCACAAACATGCAGTGGTCAGCTTGCGTCTTGTGGTACCCTTGGTCGGTCATGAAGGAGTCGAACTACCGGTACCATTGTCGGGGAGCTTGCTTCAATCCGTATAAGCTCTTCTTCAGCCAGCATACCAGGTGCTCCTTCCCTTTCCTCTCAAATCCTTCTGGTTGATGCATGTCGATCTCTTCTTCGAGGTCACCATGTAGGAATGTCATCTTGACGTCCAATTGCTCTACCTCGAGGTGCATGCTTGCCGCTATGCTCATTACCGTGCGGATGGATATCATCTTTACAACCAAGGCATAGATCTCACCGAAATCCACACCTTTCTTCTGCTAGAAACCCTTCACTACGATCCGGGCCTTGTACCTCGATGGATTTCCGGTGTCTCCCGGTTTCAGCTTGTACACCCAGTTATTTCGAAGTGCTCTCTTTCCTTTCGGCAACTCCGTCAATTCATATGTGTTGTTCTCATGTAGGGAATCCATCTCATCCTACATTGCACTTAACCACTTGCGGTTGTGGGTGTCTTTCTTTGCTTCTTCAAAGCTTTCTGAATCCCCCTCATCGGTCAGCAATACATGCTCTATATCTGGAAATCTCTAGGGGCTCTTCTCTCCCTGAGAGGGTATCTCCGCCTTTGGTCTTCAACAACCGGTTCGTCCGTTTTTTCTTCATCCGAATCTAATTTGGGGTCTTTCTGGTTTCGGTGTCTCCTTCTTCTTCTTCTTCGGTCGGTTCAATTTCTTGTCTGAATCCGGCCAGTTCTTCGAGTGTCATCCGGCATCGGTTAACATCTAGTTTTCATTGGATGATCCAGAGTTCATCACCTTCTTCTCCGACTCCCAGTCGGCAATGGTACTGTCTTCCATGAAGACTATGTCCCGACTCCGAAACACCTTCTTGTCGACCAGATCCCACACCCGGTAACTGAACTCATCATCGCCGTATCTGAGGAATATGCATGGCTTGGACTTCGGATCCAGCTTTGCTCTCTTGTCCTTTGCAACATGCACATATGCGAGACAGCCAAACACCTTCAGATGCCAGTAAGATACATCTCTACCGGTCCATACTTTCTACAGTGAGTCTCCTTCCAAGGGTGTTGAGGGTGATCTTTTTATAACATAGGTCGTCGTTATCAGTGCCTCAGCCCAAAACGTCTTGGGTAACTTGGCATGTGCTAGCATGCTTAGGACTCTCTCCATTATGGTCCGGTTCATCCATTCAGCCAGCCCGTTCCATCACGGCATCTTCAACACGATAGATTCGAGCCGGATTCCCTTCGACTAGGAGTACTCCTCGAACTGCCCCCGGTATTCTCTTCCGTTATCTGCTTGAACCGCCTTCATCTTCCGGCCGTTTTCTCTTTCCAATCTCGCGTGGAGCTCCTTGAAGACGGATAGCACCTGATCCTTTGTCTTCAACGGTGAGACCCACAGCTTCCAGCTATGGTCGTCTATGAACATCATGAAGTACTACAATCCGGCATGTGACTTCGTGTCGACTTGACACACATCGCTATGCACTAGCTCCAGTGATGCATTCCATCTCATCGGTGGTCTTGACCGGAAGGAGGTTCTGTTTTGTTTGCTTGCCAAGCAGTCGGTGCACTTCTCAATATGCACGTCATTCACCTCCAAAATGAGGTTGTCTTCGGCAAGTCTTCTCATCCTCTTCTGGCTCATATGATAGAGTCTCTTGTGCCATAGCTCACCGGTAGTGTCGGATGCAATGTTCACTTCTTCTCGGCGTATCTGAGCATTCATCAAGTACAGTGTGTTGACCTTCTAGGCTCGAGCCCCTATTAGCCTCCCTTTGTTGAACTTCATGACACCATTCCGGATGCTACCACTGTAGCCTTCATCATCTAGCCGACCGGTTGATATCAGGTTCAACCGAACCTTTGGAACGTGTCGGACTTCTTTTAGCAGTAATTTGCATCCAGTTGATGTTGTCAACAACACATCTCCTATGCCGACAATTCGTCATGTACCTTCATTCCCCATCCAGACACAACCGTGATCTCTGGCTATGTAGGATGAGAAACATTTCCGGTCCGGTGTCAAATGGAACGACGCTCCGGAATTCACAACCCACATTGTCTCATCACCGACAAGGTTTAACTCATTCTCCTTGACAATGAGCATCAATTCTTCTTCACTTGTCGTGATCACCGACGCTCCTTTCCGATCCGAACCTCTCCGGTTCTGTTGAGAATCAACGCTTCGATTCACCTTCTTCAGTCGGCCACACCCGAGTAATTGCGGATCAATGGAGCAGAAAATAGGAACCAAAAGAGAAATACACGAGTACACAGTGATTAACGTGGAAAACCCTAGATGGGAAAAACCACGGGAGTACAAGACTCCAAACAACACTATACAAAGAGAAGTATACAATGACGAGCTCCAAGGCGACAACCTTGAGCTCGCTGTCCTCGCCACAGGCGGCGGAAATACACAGAGGCGTCGTCCTCTTCCTCTCTCGCGCTCTATCTCTCTCTCTCTCTCTCTCACGGCTGCTTACTCTTCACTCCTCTTGAGTGAAAAAACAGAAAAATGAGAAGCAACAACAAAACAGTTTGCCCTAAGTCATATTTATACTCATATGACTTTGGGCTATTTACAACTGTAGCCTCAGGGGCCCATAGCGAACATATTCACGGATATGTCCCTGCATCCGGATCGCTCTCCGGGTACATTCGTCATCCGGTACCGAAACTGGGGTCTTCGTCATCCGGATCCGAAACCGACAACCGGATCCGACCATCCCATCCGAAGGGACCGTAATCCCAACAAACTCCCCCTTCACTTCGGCATGGGATGTTTCTCCAATCCGATCCTCTTCCGGCATGCTTCCAGCTTGTCGGGTGTGAGCACCTTGGTCAGCATATCCGACCCGTTCTCGTCCGTGTGGATCTTCGTCAGCACGAACTCCTTGTCTTCTATCCTTTCCCGGATCCAGTGATATCTTCGCTGGATGTGCTTCGTCCGGGAGTGATAGGCCGCGTTCTTTGCAAGGTGGATTGCACTCTGACTGTCGCAGTAGAGTCGGTACTCCTCCTGCCGGATACCGAGCTCTCTAATGAAGTCCTTCATCCATATTATTTCCTTGCCGGCTTCAACAGCCGCCATGTACTCCGCCTCCGTGGTTGACAACGCAACCGTCTTCTGCAGCCTCGACTGCCACGAAACAGCTCCCCCTGCATACGTCATCACATACCCTGATGTGGACCGGCTGGTATCTGCATCAGCCGACATATCAGAATCAGTAAAGCCTTCGAGTTCGGGCTTACCGGAGCCGAATCGGAGGCACACGTTTGCCGTGCCCTTCAGGTATCGGAGTATCCACTTGACCGCGTTCCAGTGCTCTTTGCCGGGATTGCTCATGTACCGGCTCACCACTCCGACTGCATATCCTATGTCCGGTCTCGTACACACCATGGCGTACATCAAGCTCCCGACGGCTGAGGCATACGGCACTTCCATCATATCCTCCTTTTCAGCCTTTGTCTTGGGACTTTGCTTGCTGGTCAGTTTGCAGTTTGTCGGGAGGGTCGATCCGACCGGTCTCGCTTCCGACATGTTGAACCGGTGAAGCACCTTCGTCACGTACTTCTCCTGTGACAGACCCAACTGCTTCTTCTTCCGGTCCCGGATGATGTGCATCCCTAGTATTTGCCTCGCCGGACCCAGGTCCTTCATTGAGAAGGTTCGGTGAAGAGCCTTCTTCAGCATCCGTATCTTGACCTGGTCCCGTCCGACGATCAACATGTCGTCCACGTACAGGAGGAGTATTAGAGAGTCTCCTCCTTCGAACTTCTTCACAAACACGCAGTGGTCGGACTGCGTTTTGAGGTACCCTTCGTCGGTCATGAAGGAATCGAACTTCCGGTACCATTGCCGGGGAGCCTGCTTCAGTCCGTAAAGGCTCTTCTTCAACCGGCATACCAGGTGCTCCTTCCCTTTCTTCTCGAATCCTTCCGGTTGCTGCATGTAGATCTCTTCATCGAGGTCACCGTGAAGGAATGCCGTCTTCACGTCCATCTGTTCTACCTCGAGGTCCATGCTTGCCGCTATGCTCAGCACCGTCCGGATAGAGGTCATCTTCACTACCGGGGCAAATATCTCGTCGAAGTCGACGCCCTTCTTCTGCTGAAACCCCTTCACCACGATCCTGGCTTTGTATCTCGGGGGGTTTCCGGCATCTCCCGGTTTCAGCTTGAACACCCACTTGTTACGGAGTGCCCGTTTTCCTTTCGGCAACTCCACAAGTTCATATGTGTGGTTCTCATGCAGGGAATCCATCTCGTCCTGCATGGCACTCAACCACCTGCGGCTCTGGGTGTCATGCTTTGCTTCTTCAAAGCTCTCCGGCTCCCCTTCGTCGGTTAGCAGCACGTGCTCTGGTTCCGGAAATCTCCGGGGGGGCCTTCTCTCTCTTAGAGGATATCTCCGTTCCGGAGCTTCGGTAACCTGTTCTTCTGATTCTTCTTCTTCATCCGAATCCATTTCGGGATCGGGAACGGTTCCGGTATCATTTTCATCTTCCTCGGCCGGTTCTCTTTCTTCACCGTCTTCGGCCGGATCCTCGAGTGCTAACCGGTCCCTTTCCGGTCGGGACTGCTCCTCGTAGAGTTTATCCTCACCGGTCGACTTGGAGCTCTTCATCTTCTTCTCCGACTCCAAGTCGGCGAGTGTCTTGTCCTCCATGAAGATGATGTCTCGACTCCTGAATATCTTCTTGTCGACCGGGTCCCATACTCGGTAGCCGAACTCGTCGTCGCCGTAACCGAGGAATATGCATGGCCGGGTCTTTGGATCTAGCTTCCCTCTCCGGTCCTTTGCCACATGCACGTATGCGAGACACCCGAACACCTTCAGATGCCGGTAGGATACTTCCCTACCGGTCCACACTCTCTGCGGCGTGTCTCCGTCCAAAGGTACTGAGGGTGATCTGTTTATCACATATGTCGCCGTCGACATTGCCTCAGCCCAAAATCCCTTGGGTAATTTCGCATGCGCCAGCATACTCCGGACCCTCTCCATTATGGTCCGGTTCATCCTCTCGGCCAGCCCGTTCAGTTCCGGCGTCTTCGGCACAGTAAACTCGAGCCGGATTCCCTTCGAGCGACAGTACTCCTGGAACTGCCCCCGGTATTCCCCTCCGTTATCCGCTCGTATCGCTTTCAGCTTCTTGCCGGATTCCCTTTCCACTCTCGCGTGGAGATCTTTGAAGACGCACAACACTTGGTCCTTTGTCTTCATCGGAGCCGTCCACAGTTTTCGGCTATGATCATCGATGAATGTTACGAAGTACTGGGCTCCGCCATGTGACTTCGTTTCTACCTGACACACGTCGGTGTGCACCAACTCCAATGGTGCGCTACGTCTCGTCGGTGGCCTTGAGTGGAAGGAGGTTCGGTTCTGCTTACCGGCCAGGCAGTCGGTGCACTTCTCCAGGTGCACATGCTTCACCGGAATAAGGTTGTCTTCTGCAAGCCTCTTCATCCCCTTCGTACTCATGTGGCACAGTCTTTTGTGCCACAGCTCACCGGCAGTGTCGGCTGCCACATTCAGCTCTTCCGGACATAACCAGGCATTCATCAGGTACAGTGTGTTGACCTTCCGGGCCCGAGCCACTATCAAGCTCCCCTTGCTGAACTTCATGACACCGTTCCGGATGCTACCCGTGTAGCCTTCATCATCTAGCCTCCCGGCCGAAATCAGGTTCAGTCGGACCTCCGGAACGTGTCGGACATTCTTCAGCAGCATTTTGCATCCGGTCGGGGTTGTCAACCACACGTCTCCTATGCCGGCAATCCGGCACGTACCTTCGTTTCCCATCCGAACGCAGCCATGCTCCCCGGCTGTGTAGGATGAGAAGTATCTTCTCTCCGGGGTCAGGTGGAACGATGCTCCGGAATCGACCACCCAGGTCGTCTCATCGCCGGCAATGTTTAGCTCACCTTCTTCGGTGATGAGCATGATTTCTTCTTCACTTGCCGCGAGTGCCGTCGTTCCTTTCCGGTCCTGCCCTCGCCGATCCGAACCTCTCCGGTCCGTGGCTCCCCGGTATGCACCGTTTCTCTCCGGTGACTTCTTCGAATCGGTGTCGTCGGCTCCGTTGTCTTTTCGGTAATGCCGACAGTTCTTTCGGAAGTGCCCCGGCTTCCCACAGTGGAAGCATGTGGGCCTTCCTCTTGACTGCGACCGGGTCCCCGACTTCTCCCGTCTTTGCGGACTCCGGTTCCATTGTCTTCCCCGATCCGATTCGGTAAATAGCATCTTCGGTTCGGAGGCCGGTTCCTTGTCTCTCCGACGCGCTTCTTCGTTCAAGATACTTGTCTTTACCGTTTGCAAGGACAAGTTATCTTCGGTGCAGGAGGTGCTGAGAGTCACCACCAAGTTCTCCCAGCTGTCCGGCAATGTACACATCAAGATGATGGCTTGCATTGCATCCTCCAGCGGGAACTTGATCGCCGCAAGCTGATTCACGAATCCCATGAACGTGCTTACGTGTTCCACCATACTCTCGCCGTCCCGGTACTTGAGATTCACAATCTTCCTCATCAGGGAGGTCCGGTTCAACGCATTCTTCCTCTCGTAGAGGCCCGACAGCTTCTTCCACATTTCATATGCGTTGGTGTCGTTCGCCACATGTTGTAGGACGCTTACATCGACATATTGTCGGATCGTCGCTACGGCTTTCCGGTTCAGGAGCTTCCACTCCGACTCAAGTACCCCCTTCGGTATTTCCGACCTGTCAATCGGTTCGTACAGGTCCCGAACAATCAGAAGATCCTCCATCTTGATCTTCCAGTCGGCGTAATTCTGTGCGTTCAGCACCATCATCCCCGGCTGCCCGCTGCCGCCGCCTTCCATTTTCTGCAACAGTCGCTCTGATACCAGTTTGTTGAGAATCAACGCTTCGATTCACCTTCTTCAGTCGGCCACACCCGAGTAATTGCGGATCAATGGAGCAGAAAATAGGAACCAAAAGAGAAATACACGAGTACACAGTGATTAACGTGGAAAACCCTAGATGGGAAAAACCACGGGAGTACAAGACTCCAAACAACACTATACAAAGAGAAGTATACAATGACGAGCTCCAAGGCGACAACCTTGAGCTCGCTGTCCTCGCCACAGGCGGCGGAAATACACAGAGGCGTCGTCCTCTTCCTCTCTCGCGCTCTATCTCTCTCTCTCTCTCTCTCACGGCTGCTTACTCTTCACTCCTCTTGAGTGAAAAAACAGAAAAATGAGAAGCAACAACAAAACAGTTTGCCCTAAGTCATATTTATACTCATATGACTTTGGGCTATTTACAACTGTAGCCTCAGGGGCCCATAGCGAACATATTCACGGATATGTCCCTGCATCCGGATCGCTCTCCGGGTACATTCGTCATCCGGTACCGAAACTGGGGTCTTCGTCATCCGGATCCGAAACCGACAACCGGATCCGACCATCCCATCCGAAGGGACCGTAATCCCAACAGGTTCGAACTCTTCTTCGGATCGGTGGTGTTGACCCCTTTCTCTTTCCAGAAATGCCGACAGTTCTTCTGGAAGTGCCTCGGCTTCCCATAGTAGAAGCAAGTAGGCCTCCCCCTTAACTTCGACCTTGTCCCCGATTTGTCCCGGTTTTGGGGACTCCGAGGTCAGCCTCTTCCCCGGTTTCGGTCATCTTCCGTGACCAAGGCCTTCAGATCAGTTCCGGACTCCCAGTCCTTCCGGAGAGCTTCTTCATCTAGCAAACTTGATTTTACCCTTGCTATGGATAATTGTTTTCCTCCCGGCTGGGCATTGCCCAAAGTGACAACTAGCGTCTCCCAACTATCTGGGAGGGAACTGAGCAGGAGCAATGCAAGAACCTCGTCGGCCAGAGGTACTTCAAGCGAAGTTGTTTGATTTATGAGCCCCTGAAATGCATTCATGTGCACTGCCATGCTGGATCCGTCCTGAAACCCAAGTCTCACTAGCTTCCGGAATACCGAAACCTGATTTAGGACATTTTTACTCTCCAACATAGTGTCGATTTTCTCCCAGAGCAAATGAGCTTTACTTTCTTCATTGAAGTTGTTATATACGCTCATGTCGATGAAGCACCGGATGTACGTCGTGGTCTTCATGTGCATCACCTCCCATGTCATGGCATTGATCTTATCCAATTTCTTGTCCCCGAACTCTACCAGCAACCAAAGATCTTTGACCACGAGCATGTCCCTCATCTTCGACTTCCACACTGGGTAGTTGGAGCCGGTAAGCTTGAGCATGTTGTCGTATGATACTTCCATTTCCTTTGTTCGCTCTTGTACCAGTTTGTGTCAGGAACAGTACTGAGACAGAGAAGGAATTAGTACTAAACGAATGATTAGAACTATGAGAGGTGTAGGACTTCTTCGAGAGAAGGAAGGAGTGAGCGAGACGGGGAGAGAGAGAGAGACCGAGAGAGAGAGAGAGTGATGATAAGAAAGATATGTATTATATGAAGAGAATATACAATGGGGGCTAAAAGGCTTAAGACTGGCGTTGAACCAATTTGGTTCAACATAATGCCTAGTGCCCTCTTTTATAGTTTTTTCAGGAGTAATCCTGAAGCTTCTAGAATGTTCCAAAGAAATCTGGAATATACACTAATTTCCTATAATAAAATGTAAATGAAAATAATATCCTACGTATTACAATAGATGGTCTAATGGTCAAGAGCTCGACCCATATAACCTAAGGTCATGGGTTCGAGTCTTGCCATATCATGACACTATCCCTCTTTTAAAACGACGAGTGTCACGAGTCGTCTTGGATTGAGGACCCGGTTTGTGTGGATATTGACGATGGAAGTCTTCAAGAAGAGCACGAGCATTGGTCACATTCTCGATCGGTTCCCAAGTACGTTCGCTGGGACTATAGCCTAGCCAATCGACTAGATAGTAGAGCTTGTTGCGAACAATCTTGGAATCAAGGATGGCGGCAACCTCGTACTCCGGCCCATCTTCAAGCTCGATCGGGGGTGGAGATTGGATAAGACGTCCTGGGATGGTGATCTCGTGGTAGGGTTCGAGGAGAGAACTATGAAACACCGGATGTATCCAAAGTTGAGGAGGTAGATCGAGACGAAAAGCGACATCATTAATCTGTCCAATAATACGGAAAGGACCTAATCGCCGATAATCCAACTTCTGACATGGGCGAGTAGTCTTGATGTGTCATCGTAGCAGCCACACCCGATCTCCAATATTAAAACTGGATGGAAGTCGATGACGATCCGCGTAGACCTTGTGTGTTTGTTGAGCTTGCTGGAGATGAGTAGATAAATCCGCTTGTATCTTGCATAACCGCTCCAAACGATCCTCCGCACACGGATTTGTGGACACCTCTGGGGTTTCAAGTACACTCCACCGGGGGTGACATCCCGTATAAGCATAAAATGGCGTAACTTTAGTGGATGCGTGGATAGAGTTGTTATAGGCAAATTCGGCGAAGTGGAGAATATCTGCCCAGTCGTCCCGATGATAACTAAGAAAGCACCGCAGATACTGCTCTAGCGTTTGATTTGTTCGTTCAGTTTGGCCGTCGAATTGTGGGTGGTAGCCGGAGGAGAGGTTACAAGAGACCTTGAGCATGTTAAAAAGGTGCTTCCAGAATTTTGACATGAAGTGGGGTCCACGGTCGTTGATGATACTATCGGGAAGTCCATGATGCCGACATACTTCACGCATGACAATTTCGGTAGTGTCTTCACTGGAGATCTCCTTAGTACATGGCAAGAAATGAGCCATCTTCGTGTATCGATCGACCACCGTTAGAATCGCATTGAATCCCTTAGAGACTGGAAGATCTGTGATGAAGTCTAGAGCAATGGATTGCCACGGCTTGCTTGGAATTGGTAATGGCATTTTCGCTCTGCAACATGTATCACAAGTCCGAACAAAATCCTCGACAAATTGTCGCATACAGGGCCACCAGAATGATCGTTGTACTAAATGTAATGTTTTAGTACTACCAAAATGCCCAGTTGTATATGTGTCATGGCAGTTTTGAACTACTCGAAGGCGGCAAGAACCATTAGGAACATACAAAAGTTCTTTAAAGAAGAGTAATCCATCATGGTATTTGAATTGCCGATAGTCTGTACCTGGTGGTTGTGACTGTGAACACAACGCTCGAGAGGGATCAATTTGTGCTAGTATAGCTTGGGCGAACGCATCTGTCTTCAAGTCTTCATGTATGGTATCGATAACGTGGGAATCCATGGGCATGTCAAAAATCTGTATTGCTTGTAGTCGTGCCGGTTCCAAGATGACTTGTTTTTGGTTATCGAAAGCTGGCTCGCCGGGACGGGGTGCTAGATACGAACGTCGTGATAATGCATCTGCCTTCCCTTGGTGCTTCCCCGGACGATATGTAATTTTGAAGTCGAAACGCGTCAGGAAGTGGGCCCACCGAGCTTGACGTCGATTCAACACACGAGCATCCTGAAAGTAGGCAAGATTCTTGTGATCACTAAATACAGTGACTGGATGAGAGGATCCCTCCAGAAAATGCCTCCATTGCATAAAAGAATCCACTATTGCCAATAGCTCCTTATCATGAATTTCGTAGTTAATTTCGGCGGCGTCAAATTTGCGTGAGTGAAAAGCCACAAGATGTAGCTTCTCATCATTCCCCTGTTGTGACAGAATGCTCCCCAATGCAAAATCCGATGCGTCAGCTTCGATAATGAATGCTTTTTCCGGATCGACATGAGCTAGAATTGGAGCCGATGTAAATGCCTTTTTAAGACTCTCGAAAGCCATGTCCGTTTCTTCAAACCAGATGAACGGTTGTCCCTTCTTGGTAAGTTGTGTGAGAGGTAGAACGATCTTTGAGTAATCTTGTATGAACTTCCGGTAAAAATTGGCAAAGCCTAGGAAGCATGCACATCCCGCACCGAACACGGAGTCTGCCATTTTACCACCGTTTTGACCTTAGCTGGGTCCATGGAGATGCCTTCTAACGAAATGATGTAGCCGAGAAATTCCACTTGGTTGCACCCGAAACTACATTTTTCCAGCTTTGCATACACACCATGTTCTCGAAGTCGTTTTAGTACTAATAGTACATGAGAATCATGTTCTTCTTGGGTCTTTGAATAAACCAGTAGATCATCCAAATAGATGATCAAACAATCATCCAATAGATCTCGGAATATATCATTAGCCATGTGCTGGAAGACAGCCGGCGCATTAGTGAGGCCAAACGGCATGACCGTATACTCGAAGTGCCCATATCTGGTGCGAAACGCGGACTTTCAATCGTCTCCTAGTTGGATCCGTACGAGGTTATATGCTCCCCGTAAGTCGACCTTCGCGAAGAACCTGGCACCATTGATCCGTTCTAAAAGACTTGAGATAAGGGGAAGAGCATACCTATTCCTGATTGTAACCATCTTTTTTCTTGACGAAGAAAATGGCCGCGCCGGCTGGAGATTTCGAATGTCGAATGAAACCATTTTCCAAATTCTCCTCGATATAGGCCTGAAGGACTTCCAACTCGGTTGGTGACAAATTGTAGATCGGTCCCCATGGCGGCTCTTTTCCCGGTTGTAAATCGATGGGGCAATCGTACGGTCAATGATGAGGAAGTGTGTTGGCTTGTACTTTATCGAACACATCGGCGTAATGACGATACTTCTCGGGAAGTTGAACGGTGGATTCTTCTTTAGTGGTGCTGGAGGGGTTTATTGATATTGCAAAGAGGAACATTTCCTCCTCGCGCCCTTCTTTACGCAACTGATGTAGCGAAATGGTTGCCATCTTCTGAGTTGACCCTTGGGTTTGTCGACACCAGATTTCTCTTGTTCTCCAATCTATGTCTGGGTTATGTAACTCGAACCACGGTAATCCTAAAACTATAGGATGTTCTGGGATACTAATATATACTAATAATATTAAATGATACTACACATGCTATGTTATCTAGGACAATATTAATGGGCTCTGACTCTTCTATGATATTTCCGGAAGCAATGGAACATCAATCAATGACTACTACAGAGGCTGGACACTGGAGTTTTCTTAGGGATATCTTATGAGCTTGAGCAAATTTCTTATCCATAAAGCAAGAGTTAGCTCCGGAATCTAGGAGTGCTAGGACATGTACTGGAGGGGTACTTTTCGTACTAACTATTACTTGGGCTACGAAAACATCATTAACTTGCTTAGAGGGAATGGAACCACTAATGGGTTGCACAGATCTAGGGCTGTCCAACCAAACAGCTCCTATTTTGGCTGGACTTAGTCGTTTAACTCTTCTTCTAACTGACTAAGGACATCAAATTTGTTCGCTAGATCTGGGCTATTAGTATTATTAGGACTATCAGATATTCCTACTGAAATAGGCTCGGGTTTAGTACAATTAGAACTAGCGACTATTTGGTTTACCTGTCTTCGAGGCCTATGGGGGCAATTTATTGCGATATGTCCTGGTCCACCGTAGTAAAGACATAGTCGATTTGTACGGCGTTGCTGCTTTTCTTCTTCGGATAATGGCCCTCGATGATGTGTAGGGTCAATCTCCATCGGAGTCAGAGTATTCGCTGGAGGCGCATTATATGACTCCCTCGGAAAAGGTCTTGCTACCACTGAGGCGTAGGTGGGCTCTGATCTTGGCCTCGACATCTGTAGTTGTCTTTCCGAACGTCGCTCAAAGAGGCGGTTGTCACATCTCACCGCGCGACTGATTGCTTCTGTTAAGGACTTTGGCTCTTTGGGGAAGCTCAAGATTAAATCCTTGACGTCGTTGCGTAAACCATAACGGAATTGCTCCATCATCGCTTGATCATCCCAAGGGATATCGGCGGCGAGTAGGCGAATATCTGCAGCGTATGCGGAGGCTGGACGGTCACCTTGGCGTAATCGCCGAATTTTGTTGATTGCGGTCCTGATGTTGTCAGTATCTCCGAAACATGCTTTAAACTCACCTAGAAACTCTTCAAAATTGTTGAGTAACGGAGATTCCTTTTCTAATAGTGGAGGGAACCATGACAACGCTGAGCCACTTAACAAAGTGCCTACTAAACCCACTCGTGATGCATCGGTGGGATATCGGGAAGGATGCATTTGGATAAATAATTGTACCTGGTTAAGGAACCCTCTAAACTCCGATCATGTTCCATCGAACTTCGTGGGAAGGCCAATCTTGGGTTCTTTATGAATTCCTTGTGTTCCGGGCCCTTGTTGTTGCATTGCTACGATGGTTGCTTCGAGTTGTTGCACGCGTAATGCAAGTTCCCCATGTTGTTGTTGCGTTTGCTGCTTTTCTAAGGAGATTTGCTGAAGATCCCCCAGCAATCGCTGGTTTTCTTGTTCCAAAGCATGGAACTTCTCTTTCAAGCATTGAAATTCCGAGAAAACAGATTGATATTCTTCAGTGCTAACAGTGGCCATGGGATGAAAGAAAAGAGGAATAAGAGATTAGTAGGAAATGAGAGAGATAGAAGGTAGAGAAATTGGTTCAAACTGTCTGGAACAGTACTGAGACAGAGAAGGAATTAGTACTAAACGAAGGATTAGTACTATGAGAGGTGTAGAACTTCGGAGAGAGAAGGAAGGAGTGAGCGAGACGGGGGGAGAGAGAGAGAGAGAGAGCGAGAGAGAGTGAGTGATGATAAGAAAGATATGTATTATATGAAGACAATATACAATGGTGGCTAAAAGGCTTAAGACTGGCGTTGAACCAATTTGGTTCAACATAATGCCTAGTGCCCTCTTTTATAGTGTTTTCAAGAGTAATCCTGAAGCTTCTAGAATGTTCCAGAGAAATCTGGAATATACACTAATTTCCTATACTAAAATGTAAATGAAAATAATATCCTACGTATTACAATAGATGGTCTAATGGTCAAGAGCTCGACCCATATAACCTAAGGTCATGGGTTCGAGTCTTGCCATATCATGACAGTTTGTGAGCTAATAACGCTCGGCGACAACCGAGTCTTCAACAAGGAATAGAAGAGAACAACCTAAAACCAAGATGACACAGGATGTTTACGTGGAAAACCCTAAATGGGAAAAACCAAGGGAGCCCACAGACTCCAACTATCATTATGAGGGGAGGAATACAATGTGAGACTCAAAGGCAACGCCCTCGAGCTCTATGTCTTCGCGAATGGCGGTTACAAAACAAAAACTAGTTTCGTATATATATCTCTCACTCACTTTCTATATATAACAATATACAACATCTCTACGGCAACTCACATCATGTATAAAGTGATTGCCCTAATTCATGTTTATACTTATATGACTTTAGGGCTATTTATAAATATAGCCTTGATGGGCTCACCATGAAACATATTTATACATATGTTCTGGGATCCGGTGCAAACCGGATCCATCCAGATTCACTCGATCTGGTTTCCGGCTCTCATCAGGATCCCATCTGGAGGGACCGAATTACCGACTGAGGAACACTGGGGGTCAGGTGAGACAAGATTTCCAACAAGCATACAAGGAGAGCCGGTTGAAAGAAGGCAATCGGTTGAATATGGATATGAATCCGATTCGGATGAAGAGCCGACTGAAGAGGTCAAACAGAAGCCGATAGTTGCAAATGAAGGTAGGAGATACCCTTTGAGAGAAAGAAGGGCCCTCCGGATATTTCCGGAGAAAGAGTATGTGTTGTTAACCAATGAGGGGGAGTCGGAAAGATTCGAAGAAGCAAAGATGGATACCCACAATAGAGAGTGGTTGAGTGCCATGCACAATGAGATGGATTCCCTGCCTCAGAACCATACATATGAGTTGACAGAGTTGTCAAAAGGGAAGAGGGGTCTTCGGAACAAGTGGATATATAAGCTGAAACTAGGAGACGGCGGGATTCCACCCAGATTCAAAGCCTGCATTGTGGTGAAGGGCTTCCAATAGAAAAAGGGTGTGGATTTCGACGAAAGTTTTGTCCCAAGGGTGAAGATGACATCCATGCCAACAGTGTTGAGCATAGTGGCCAACATGGACCTCGAAGTGGAGTAGTTGGATGTCAAGATGGCCTTTCTACATGGAGACCTAGAAGAAGAAATTTATATGCAGCAACTGGAAGGATTCGTTGAGAAGGGAAAAGAGAACCTAGTATGCCAATTGAAGAAGAGTCTTTACGGACTAAAGCAGGCGCCCCGGCAATGCTACCAGAAGTTCGAATCCTTCATGGCCGACCAAGGGTACAACAAGACACAAGCCGATCACTGCATGTTTATGAAGAAGCACATTGGAGGAGATTTCTTCGTCCTCTTGTTGTACGTGGATGATATGTTGATTTCTTAAAAAGGCCTTGACCAGATCTTTTGCAATGAAGGATCTGGGTTCGGCTAAACAAATCCTGGGGATCTACATTGTCTGGGACTGGACAAAGAGGCGGTTGTGGCTGTCACAGGAGAAGTACATGACAAAGGTGCTCCAGAGATTCAGTAGGGAAAAGGCGAAGTCGGTCGGCTCGAGACTAGTGACAAGTAGCAAGCTATCCGGAAGGCAATGTCTGAAATGAAAATGAAGAAGGATGAGATGAGCAAGGTCCCATGCGCCTCAACAGTCAAGAGCCTAGTATATGCAATGGTCTACACCAAGTGGAACATTAGATACGCGGTCGAAGTAGTCAGCTAGTATATGAGAAATCTCGGAAGAGAGCATTGGGCTACAAGGAGCTGGATACTCATGTACCTGAGAGGCATCTCAAGCGCTTGCCTCTGATTCAGCTCAAGTAACCCCATATTAGAAGGTTTTACTGATTCAAACATGTTTGCTTATGTGGATACCAGCTAGTCCACGTTTGGGTATGTGATGACATATGCAAGGGGAGTCATCTTGTGGTGATTAAGGTTGCAGAAGGCTATGGCGTTGTTAACTAGAGATGTAGAGTACATGACTACTGTTGAAGCCGGTAAGGAGATCATTTGGATGAAGGACTTCATCGGTGAGTTGGGGATTTGGCAAGAGGAATTCTGACCCCACGACGACAACCAAAGTGTCATCCACCTTGCCAGGTAAGCCGCCTACCAGTCTAGGACTAAGCATATCCAAAGAAGATACCATTGGCTTAGGGAGAGGGTAGAAGAAAAGGATTTTTCTCTGGTGAAGATCCACAAGGGCGAAAATGGATCGGATATGTTGACCAAGGTGTTGTCGAAAGAGAGGTTGAGCGCATGCCTGCAAAGAGTTGGACTAACGATTATCCCATACTGGAGTGAAGGGGGAGTTTGTTAGGAAACAAGTCCCTACAAATGGGAAGAGCACGAGTTGGATTGGAGACCGAAGAACAAGAACCGAATGGGAAGAGTGTC
The DNA here is from genome assembly GCF_043228905.1 of Azolla caroliniana. Lineage (NCBI taxonomy): Eukaryota > Viridiplantae > Streptophyta > Polypodiopsida > Salviniales > Salviniaceae > Azolla > Azolla caroliniana. The sequence goes on from NW_028230436.1 coordinate 16,583,318, forward strand.
GGAGTTGGATGAAGATCAACGAGGGTTGGATCGGTTGGATCCGGAGATGTATCCGGAAGAGAACATATTTGTAAATATGTTTTGATATGCCTAAGACAGAACATATTTGCAAATAGCCCCAAGGCAAATCATTTTGAAAAAAAAGAAAAGTGAGTATTGTAACTACTGTATCGGTGTGTGTAACTAGAGAGTAGGAGAAGGAAAGTGAGTGAGAGTTGTAACTTTGTAGTCGTCTGTGGATGAAGAAGAACTCAAGATTGTTGCCTTGGAGTTTCTTATTGTAATATTGAAGAAGGGTATCTTTCCGTTGAGCTCTTTCTCCTTTTCTGTGAATTCTTTGAAGTTTGTGGACTCCTATGGTTTTTCCCTTTCAGGTTTTTTCCACGTTAAAAGATCTTGTGTCTCTATACTTTTCTTGATTACTATTGTCTTGATCTTTGCATCTCTCATTTGCACGTGTTGACTGGTTGTCGACGGCTACATATTCACAACAAAATTGACCACCCTCTAGCTCCTTCTAGGGGTCGTGCTGACAAAAGACCTAGAGCTAGAGTAGCTTGACGTCAAAACAGCATTCCTACACAAAGATCTCGACAAAGACATTTATATGTCTCAACCAACAGGCTTCACGGCAACGGGGGAGCAAGGTCATCTTGTTTGCAAGCTAAAAAAGAGCCTATATGCCCTAAAGCAAGTGCCAAGAATGTGGTATCATAAGTTCAATGCCTACATCTAATAGCTTGGCTACAACCGATCAGACTCTGTACATTCGACAATTGACCGACGAGACCCGGATCTACCTGATCCTATATTTCGACGACATGTTGATTGCAGGGAGCAATGAAGCAGAAATCGCAAGACTAAAGCAGAGCTTTCAAGACAAATTTTCGATGAAGGAACTCGGACAAGCCCAACATATCATGGGCATGAGGATTGAGCAAAATCAAATGACGAAGACTCTCCAACTCTCCTAGTCCGACTATATTCAGAAGTTGCGAAAATTGTTTAACATGTAGAATGCAAAGCTAGCACCGACTCCGATTCCAACGTCGACACGGCTAACGGATAGGAACTCTCCTTCGACTGAAAAGGAGAAAGAGCTCAACGGAAAGATACCCTACGCATCGGTCGTAGGAAGTATCATGTACACAATGGTGGCGACACGACCTGATCTTGCATATGTCGTAGGGGTCGCCAAACAGTACATGTCGAACCTAGGATGGAAGCATTGGGAGGCCATCAAGCACATCTTCAAGTTTTTGAGAGGAATCCAATATGTACAATTGACTTTCAGATCGGCAAATCCGACCGAAGTCAAAGGCTACACCAACTCCGATTATGCTAGCAATCTAGAAAATTGGAAGTCGACATCAAGCTACTATTCACCTATGGCGGCGGTGCCATATCATGGAGATTGAAATTTCAAGAGTGCTCGGCCCTATCGACCACATCTGCCAAGTACATTGCCGTGTCGGAAGTAATGAAGGAAGCAATTTGGTTGCACCGATTGTCGGCTGATTTTTCGACTACAAGCCAAATCGATCATCCATCGCTGACAATCAATTGCTACTCTTAGAGCACAATACACCTCATTAGGAATCTTGTCTACCATGTGAAGACAAAACATATTCAGGTGCAGTTTCACCATATCCGGGAGCTCGTGACAGAGAAGAAGCTCGAAGTCCGGAAGATCTAAACCGAGGTGAACATCGTCGATTGCATGAAAAAGTCACTCCCATATCAATGATTCATAGCACTGAGGACAACGATGGGATTAGGATAAGTGACCGAGTAGAAGAGGGTCGAACAAACAAACACAACAAGTAAATCGAACACCGACCCGATCGAACGAGCGAAACAAGCAAAGTCAAAAGAATCAGAATGTCAAGAGGCTGAAGATGTAGCATTGAGCAAGGACACTGACTGGAGAGGAGACAATCGAGGGATGAAAAAAACCGAAGATAAATTGAGGATCCACCGAGGAGCACAGGAGCTAGCACAAGAGTCGGAATCAGGCAAGAGCCGATCCAAACGAACAAGCCAATTCGAACAAAAACCAATCCAACCAACTCAGACAAGCCGACCTGGATGACATACAATCTGGATGACTAGTCGAATTAGGCTAGATACATATCTTACCTCTGTAGATTCGACCAAATATTGACTTCCTTGCATGTATACAATAGTAACTATAGATTAAAATTTGACCCCTAGCCGGTCAAACAACTCTTTGGCCTCTTGCGCGTCCAACTCTCCACGGTCAGCCACGATCTTCCCTACGCACCCGTACCGACATATCACGTCCTCGATATGGAACCGGCACACAGCCACGGTCATTTTGTTCTGCAATGCTCGGCCTTCAACTTGGTACGTCAGATCCTCCCGAACCAGCACCAGATACCGCATCTGTCCTACCCCCATCAGCATTGTCAGCAAATCCACCATCCATTTGAAGTGGACGGTCAGCGGGTAAGTTGGGTGGAGCTCATCCCAGTGTCGGACTATGGAGTGCATCTGACAGCTTTCGCAAGTTGTCACGAACCGATGCACGTCCCGGTACAGTCCCCGCCACCAGTACTTTCCCTTTAGCTTCTCAAAAGTGGTCCACGTCCCGCGGTGTCCGGCCCAGGGACTCTCGTGGTATGCCGACAACAACTCTTCCTGCTCCTCTTTCTTTGCCACCACTCGAAGTGGGATGCCGTCCCTTTTCTTCAGGTGCTTCCATATGTACCCGTCTTGTAGGAAGAATCGGTACGCTTTCTTCCGGATCCTGTTGGTCTCTTCCTTCGTCCACACCGCGTCCGGTGTCATTGTTCTTAGGAACTCACCGATCTGGAGCCACTCCCCGTCATACTTGCTCTCGTCGAAGTCGTTAAGCGCCGGAGTGCCTGCCTTTCCGGTTGTTACGTAAGCCGCCTCGAAGAAGTCTACGCCGACTTCCTCGTCCTCCGAAACCATGTCTTCCTCGTTTTCGAACCTAGCTCTTGAGAGCATGTTGGCCATGGCATTGTCTTTTCCGGAAATGTGTCGTATCTCCGGATTCAGGGACTTGATGTACGCTATCCACCTGAGCATTGCCAGGTCCGGCGTCACACATCCGGAAACCATGCCGAGAATCGGCAGGCAGTCCGTCTCGATTATTACCTCTATCCCGATTAGGTAGTCTTTATCGGCCTTCACTGCCGAAACAATACCCCAGAGTTCACGTTTAACCTGGGCGTATCCTCGTTGTCGCTCACTGAGGACCTTCGCGCCAAACCGGATGGGGAACCTCGTGCCAACGTCGTCCTCTTGGTTGATCACCCATCCGATCCCGGTCGGACCCGTGTCTACGGTTACGTAAATCGGAGTGTCTTTGCCGTAGACAGCCTTCCGGAGCGCCGGTGCCATGGCAAGTGCTTCCTTCATCTTTTGGACTGACTCTGTATGCTCGTTTCCCCACTTGAATTTACGCCCTTTTTTCAGCAACGCATACAGCGGCTCCACGACGTGGGCGTAATGCGGGATCCAGATATGGTAGAACGCGCATGCTCCCAAGAATCTCCGAACCTCCGTAACCGAATTGCAGTCATGCTTCATCGTGGAGATGGGTTCCACCTTGGCCGGAGACGGTTTTCGACCGTATGGTCCGCATAGGTTCCCGACGACCATGATCTCTGATTGCCCGAAGGCCGATATTTCCCCGGAGAATGTGAGCCTCGCGCCTTCTAGTCTCTACAGCACCTTCTCGCAGTTGTTGATGTGAGTCGCCAAGAAATTCCGACATCCGTCCGGTCCGATTGTCTCATCCCTTTCCTCCACCGGGCATCCCCTGATCGGGATGTCGTCTAAGAATGGCATGGTGATGTCCGAGATACAAACCCTAAGCACTTTGTTCATCCCGTTCACCATGTGAGCCACCAATTTCCTCCCTCCTTACGGTAGGGTACACATCCGCACTAGGCCAAGAGGAGTCCGCATCGTCGTAATGTCCCTGCTCTCCATGGCTAGTTGGAACTGATCGTACCCCGAGTACAGATCACCGAAAGAGTAAATCGACCTTCCGGCAAAGGCCTCTGCGAACTCGTCTATGGTCGGTCCGATTCCTGCATTCCGAATGGTCACCTTGTTGACCAGCTGGAGGTCTTGAATAAAGCGCAGCGTGCCGTTCTTCTTTGGCACCGTAAACCACCGATTCGAATACGAGGCACTCGACGGTTCGAGGATGCCCATCTCCACCTTTTGCTTCAGGAGCTCCATCAACTTCGGGATGTGAGCTCTCGGCACCGGAATCGGCTTGAGATTCCACGGTACATGTAGTACCGTGAAGATCACCATCGGTTCGACAACTGTCGGGTCTACACATTTGATCTCCTTCAGTGAGAATGCGAAAGCCTTCCCGTGCCTCCCAAGCATTCTCCAAAACCGGTCCTCCTCCGCCGGCAGTAGAAAGCCACCCCCACCGACCTTGAATTCCCGTAGCATTATGTCGGTGAACCGATGCCCTATGCCAGCCGGATTCCGTAAACTTGGGTCCGACGCGACCCCCTTTATCCGCTCCTCGCTGCCCTCTAGCATGGGTGCCGCGACTGGCCTCACCTTCCGGTCCACAGTCTTGTACTTTGTATCCACGCGGGCCATCCGACCCGACCCGATCCTTTCCCCGAAGTCCGCGATGACTTCATATATTCCCATCGAACTAACCGGAACGGTCCGGTCTTCTCTAAGGTCTTCACCGATCACCTTTTGTAACCCAAGGTGTCGTCAAAAGAGACCGCCTCCACGGCGCCGTTGATTTCTTCGTTGGGGGAGAGGACTCTGCATCCCCTGAGCCACTCCTCTGCCCTCTTCCTTTCCCAGACGCTGACGCCGGTTATAGTACAACCCCTACTGTTGGAGAACCAAAATTTCCTACCTATGGTACAGGTCTTCTTCCCTACTATACACTTGTGGGGTTTTTCCGGGGTGTCCGGACTATCGCGGCCCCACGCCTTGATAGCCCTCTCTAAAAATCCCCTCAGGTTTCGCCTCCGAGGATCTCGCGGTTACGCTCATGGTTCGGTCACACCGTCAAGAACTGGACCGAGTGACGCATGTCCTGGCTCTTGACTCTTGCATAGGCCGAACCGTTGTCCAGCACCTTGGTCTCCATCCGTGCCGCTGTGGTGTATGGTTCTCCTAATATAACCGGATGTGAGGACGTCTCCTGCACGAAGAAGTGTTGGGCGATCTCGACATCGCCAATTTTCACCCGTACGTTCGGGTAGGCTCCATGTAGTTCTTCCGTGGCGCGCGTCGCTGCCCGTATTTTCCAACCGTGTTTGGTGTTGATTGGCCATTTTCCCCTTTTGTAGAAGTCCATGGACATCAAGTTGATTTTTGAACCGTGGTCCACCAACGCCACCACCGGCTCCTGGACATCCCCGATCTTAACAGGGGTCTCCGTGGTCGCTCTGGCCCAGTGCGGCCTCGAATAGTGGCTCTCCGCCAACTCTTCTTCAAGCGTCATGTCCTCTATGTGCGTCGTTCGCACTTCCACCGGCTTCTCCGGCTCTGGCTCTGTCGAGAGCCTCTTCCTCTTCACCAAGTCTTTGATGGAATCGTGGAATTGCTTCTTGGCGATCCCGACCACCTCCCTCAGCGATAACTCCACTTTGTTGTCGAGGATAAGTTCCTCCAGGACCTTCTGCAGCTCCGTGGTCCTTTCGATTTCCATGCTCAACCGGTACCTGGCCTTCTTGGCTTTATCCGGTGCGCCGGTCACACCAGCCTCATTCTGTCGTTGACCGAATCGGGTCTCGTACCGTTGCGAGGGCCCAGCCCCTCTGGTTTTACCTACTCGCTTGTCTTCCACCAAAGCCTCGTAGTTCTGGCATGCGGCTTCAATGAAGCCCGTCTTCTCTTCGACCTAGTCACTCCACCCGGTTACCTCCCGGACCCGTTTTTCCGTGCGGTCCGCTTCTTCTTTCCTTAGTCGTGCGCCGGCAAGCCCTTCCAGCATCAGCGGCCAAAATCCGGCTTCGTCCGTCTTCCGAGCCTCACCACCTCCGACCCGGATCCCTGCCGACGCCGAGTAGTGGACGGTCTCCGCGTGGCGAACCGCCGCTTCTTCCATCAGCCGTTTCATACCCCCTCGTCTGACATTCAGGTCCAGGGCCCTTCGGGTCTCGGTAGCGTGCACCCGACCGTTCCATAGGTACACCACGTTGGCTCTCATTGCCTCGGCGAAGTCCCCGCAGTCCCTCCGGACGTGGCCGGCCGTGTCGCACCACAAACACTGGTTTCCAGCCAAAGGCCTTCGGTCACGGGCCTGTTCGCCGCCGTCCCTCCGTGCCTATGCAATTTGGAGGTCCTTTACCATCCTGGTCAGCTCCTCTAGAGCTGCTCCTTCGCTCGAGCCTCTGACCATGCTGGTCGAAGTTGATCTGGTCTCGAGCCAGTCTCGGGTCTCTTCCCTTCGCGCTGGCGGGATTGGCTCAAGATTCCTTGCTGTTACAGAGCCCTCCCCTGTTGATCCTTTATCGACCCACTCTCGCCATTTGTCAAAACGGCCACAAACTCTCTTCACCACGGCCCAGTCGGCCATCGGCCCGTCCCTCGAGCACCTCCGCATGGATGCCGGCATTGCCACTCGAGGGAAACCGGTCAATCGCCTCTCTTCCGGAATGTCTCTCATTACCATCTCGGCCCGGTAGGCCTCCAAATAGCTCGTGGCGTCCTTCCCACCGAACCGGCCTATCGTGCCGACAACCGCTTCAATGGCCCTATAAAGGGCGCCTGCGCCTTCGCGCGCACTCACTATCTGATCCATAGCTGAAGCCATGGCTTCCGCGAGATCCGACCCCTTCATCTTTCTATTCATCTACCGCCTTTTCACGTCGAGTTCACCAAGTATGTCGCATTGTTATGCTCGTGCCTGTAGAACGAGGCGGGACCACCGGGGTCTTGGACCGAGAAATAGCTGAGAAGGAGGGGAATGGGAAGGCAACAGACGCACTTGCACACGCACAAACGCGGGGTACACAGGAATCACAGTGCTGCAACACAGCCAAACGAGACGACTAGAAGTCTGAGTATATGAACACGTATGTATATTAATTTGTATGTGTATATCAAGACAGTTACAACTAACAGGCCGGCAAGGCGAACACCGACACTTGTTCACTCACACGAAGAAGAGCGAGATGGAGACTCTGCCGGAAGCACACGGGCGTTCCACGAAGCAGAGTCAACCTCCCGAAAACCTGCGCCCAGCAAATACAGAGCAAGGAGGAGAAGAGCTCGGTCCCAGTCCGACAACACTTCGTCCTCCCCCCCAAAGCGATCCCTTTTTCATTCCTCTCCCTCTCTTTTATAGCCCAAGGAGGGAGGCCGTTATCATTCATTACATCATATTAATTCTCTGTCCTTTCGGATAGAGATACACCTCGATTCTCTCCTTATTGAATGCGTGCTACCTAGGATCTCACCTCAGCCGACTTGTACCTAGCTACTTACTATACAACGAAAGTGTGCTCGCGTGTAAGGGCCGGTTTATACGCGATAAACCAGGTTGCCGCCTAGGGACGGTTTTCTTCACAACGTAAAACGTTAGATTGGGCCAATCAACATCGAATCCCCACTCTAGATTTCAACGTCATGGACAAACTTTGGCTTTTTACTGTAATGTTTAATCACAAGGACCGCCCTTGGAGCACCAAGTTGTACTACAAATAACATTGAGAAAGTAAATTTATTGACATATAGAGACACCCTTGCCACACATTTTTAGATACATGAGATATTCCACACTTCATTGTTGGAGTTGTACTATGAGTCTAAGCTCCTTGATTGCAGCATTTTGCAACCAACCTCGATTGAGCCTTGAACGAGAGGAAAGGGATGAGTATGAGGTTGATGAAATCCTTGACTCAAAGAAGATGTAGGGCCGACTCTATTATTGTTCTTATGGAAGGGGTACCCGATGTCCACGGCCACTTGGGAACCTATTAACCATGTCAAGATTGCATAAGACACAATGAAAAGGCTCCATCATTGTTATGCCCATAAACTAACTCCTAGAAATCAGTTCTTAAACGGGGATGTGACGGTCACTAACGCATGGGTACAAATGTGTTTATGGAAGGATTAGTGGAAGGATCTAGACTATTGACTATTATAAGAGCTAAAATAAGATTGTAGAGAATTGATAAGTGAATGGTGGTAGGATGCTAGCATAGTCATGCATCACTTTTGTGAATGCAAAAAAGGGGTGTGCTTACCCTAGTCATTGGATCAAAACATTGGCATTGCCCTATGTTTTCTAGCCTAATCAACCTTGGTTCCTATCCTACTCCTAACCTTGTTCCTCGATTCCTTTTATTCATAAATTAGTCAACGCCTATAAAAACATTCTCAAACCTATAGATCAAAGTGTACATGGAAGGAACTTTGACTGCTCTCACTTGAATCCATGCATCTACATTTTCTCATCCTATCAATTAATACTTTTATCCTCTCATTTGAAGCCTCAACCTTTGGCATAGTTATCATCTATCCATTGAACAAAAAAAAGAGTCCATCATCCATATCAAAAACTTTCACAAGATAATTTACGTTATTTAAATCTACCTTTTTTCATAAAGACAATACAAATAAAGGCATATTAATAATGCAAAATAAGTTTCTATGTGAAACTTTATGTTTTCATTTCTATGGTATGTATACTTTGAATCCATGCTACATTCATATCCTCGAAACCATAAAAATAGTGGCATGTATATAGATGAGAAATTTAATATCTATGAGAAACAGAAATATGATCTTTGGAATGTTGTCATAAGAACCCAAAACAAATACCATACCATCATTGAAACCCACATTGTCAAAAGTGTATCTAAACATTAGTGAAACAAATAGGCCTTTGCAACTATAGTTGTTGACAGACAAAAATGAAAGGGGGTTAAACAATTTAAAGCTTTTGGGAAGAAGATGAAGTTTTTGGGAAGGATCAAACAAGGGAAACATAAGTATGAAGGAAAATTATCCTCCACTTCTATCTCTTCCATATTTAGCTTTTCAAAAAAGGCCATCCCTATATGTAGATTAGCATGCATCCTCTTATTTCGCCTCCAATAAATATCAAAGCAAGTAACAAGCAAGTTAACGCATCCATCCATGTTATAATTGCTTTACCTCTCAGATGAGCCAGCACAATATTTCAGTCTGATCCGGACGCACAATAATAATGCCTGTTGTTAACATACCCAATCATTTTCTATATGTCCTCAGATGGCCAATCCATATCAATGGGTAAGTCTGTGTGCAGTAGTCAAATTATCCTCCAGGTGCATGAGATTCAATTAGGCATATGCAAACATTAATTTTAAAAAGTAGTGTTTTGACACAGATATTGACAAAGATAGGAAATTGTTCAACACATGTAGCATTCAGGTAGGGTTGGGTGTACAGAAGTCTTCTATTATTATTGTTCTCCGTGCAGTAGCCATTCACATTTCCTCCTTCATAGGTTTGCATGGTAAAGTCCAGTTGGTAAGGTCATCTCACGCACAAAAAGATAGAATGCATCCAATCCCTACATTCCACAATCTCATCTGTAGTTTGGCAACATTTGTACATATTAACAAAAATATACTGAATTTAAGCAAATATCCAATAGCAAGACAAATAATACTGAGAAAAGACCATGTATAAATTCCATTTTAAGAGGAAGATCACATATTAGACCAAATACCACCTGAACAAATTTTCATTAGAAAAAAATCATAAAAGAGTGCAGCGATATAACCCCTTTATTAGCACAAAGTTGAGATTGCATGTGTCCCAAGTGAAGATTGGGAGCTTTAATATATATGTGTATACAGACAGTGTCATTTTTCCGTAAGGAGAAGTTACAAAGCAAGATGGATCCACTTAACTACAAGCAGCAAGCCTATTAATCTTGAACCAATCCAACCATTGGCAATTCTAAAGCAAACATGGTGTAGTATCATTGCAAAACCACAAACTAGATAGATACTAAGGGCATTATTCAACACAAGAATCTATGGTATATTTGATTGCCTAAGCGGAGCCGGAACAATAAGGCGCTGTCTACCAAAGTGTTTTAAGTTGTCGCTGTCTGTGTGAATAGAACCTCTTAAGTACAGCATCGTTGTGGATTGAAGTTCATCCTCTGCAAATCCACAGGCACTGAAGAAGGGCCTGCATGTTATGGAACATACAAAAATCAGTATATAATTTATTATGGGATATGGTAATTTTTTATGGGCATATTTATCATTAAATGTGGTGTTTAAATTTTATGCCAGAATTGAAACTAACCTTTGCTCAGGTGTAGTAAGAGCTGAAATGTCAGTTATGTCACGCCTTAAAAGCTCTCTGCAAAATACATAACCATGGTATTTAGGCATAAAACCATCTGAAAAAGCAAGACAAGTTTACAACAAACAAAGGATGCGTACCTTATTATTTGGTGTAATACTCTCCGACCAAGACCTTGCCTTTGTAGAGATGGGGCTACCTGGGAAAACAATACCAATACCTACATCAACTTACATTGCAAAATACATTGCAGCAAAACCTATTAATAATCATCAAAACCCATAATTGCCATCAAGTCAAGTTCTAATTGGATAAGCCTTCTTAAACAACGTAAATATGCTTTCAAATATTAAAAAGAGGAAAACCCAAAAACACCCCTTCGTTTTGCTTTATTTCATCAAATGCTCCTATGCTTATGGTACTTCCCCAAATGCCCTAGATCAACACAAAATCAGCAATTAGATGTGTTATTTGAGCAATCATATGGTTCAGTCAGCCCTTTTTTCTCAATTCCATAGTCAATTCATCCTCTTTATCTCTCTTTCAGGGGTTGAACAAGGTTGTCTCAAGAATAATGTACCTGGCTTCAGCTACAAGAAGAAACATGGATTCTCAACTTCTAAATAACGGATGAGTGACACAAGTAACTTTTGTCTCTATGGAACTGAGGCTTTAAGAGCTTTTCTTGCAGAATATTGGCATTAATTTCTAAATACATCATACAATCTTATGCAATAGCAGAATTTTATCTTTTCATCCAGATTCTTGCCTATACTCTAGCAATTCATTCGTTAGGATAACATCCTGGCACTGTTTCGGAAACAAAAGCCTTTTCAGCAACCTTTGACTGTATCCCCATCATTTAAGCTGTTTTCACTTCCACTTCTACTTTTTCTTTCTTGTTAATACGGTTGGGTAGCATAGAAGCTGAAAAAGGTGTCGAGAATTTTTGCCTCTCCATTTCCAGCATTGAGATGAACTGAGAAAACAGACTTGTATTCTTCCAGCCAAGACCCAGGTTAGTGTATTGGCTATCTTAACCTTTTCTTCGTCTTTCCACAGTCATAGAAACTGACAAAATGAACAAGAGTTCTCTCCAGCTGATTCACAGCGGCATTTCATCTCTCCTGTACACCATTTAGCACCCATGGAACCTGAGAGAAGATGGAGAGAGTGTTCTATCTATGATTTGCCTGTCTTCGCTGCATGGTTACCTTCTTTAATATCTTATAGCTGCCAGAAAAGAATGCATTCCATTCCAGATGTATCTTATGAACCTCTTTAATCTCTTTTTACAGTCTTTCAGATCCATGCAACCTTAAAAAGCAATGTTCTTTTACAGCCTACATCAATCTTATTAACAAACACAAATATGGTTTTCTCGCAGCAACCTCACAAAAACAGAAAAAAAAAAAAAAAGACGGCCCTTCTCAAAGATAGAGCTATCATGTGCAATATATATATATATATATATATATTCAATCATGTGTAGATCAATGATCATCCAATATCCATAGAAAAGGAGAAAGAAAAAGCAGACCTCACCACGAGGTCATAGATAGAGGCTGTAAGAGCCTCATCAGAGGTAGCTCGACCAAATGCAACGAGTGTTCTCCTCCGTTGTCTTCTTCTTGGAAGATCTTTGGAGAAGAAAATATTCGAGGGAAGACGTAATCCCTGGGTAGTGAGGGTTTGTATGAGATTTCCATAGCCATGGTGACGACCATCTCTGTGCATGCTGCAATCGTCTTCTACTCCATAGAAATCTTCTGTGAGATTCATGTGCATAGAGACCACAACTGTGCTGTTCCGAAGGGCCAAACGAAGCTTGGAGGGTTGTACAGGCTGCACAAGACCTGGAAATGGCTCCGATGAAGACGGGAACTGAAGACAGTTCTGACCGGTGGATGCCAGAAGAGAGCTGAGCTCCCAAGGGTCGATGGCATTTCTGTCGAGGCTCACAGACATGGGAGGGAGAAGAAGAGCGGCAGAAGAAGCCATGGCCATTATCTATTGCCTATCTATGGCCTATCTATTTATTTGCCTATTGCCTATGTGCTTATGGCTTGTGGCTCTCCTACGATCCTTCTTCGTTTGTTAGTTGCTTCAGCTTGGGGTGGGTGGGGGTTAGGACGGTCCTCTAATTACATATGTACTTAATCCTCCTCCTCCTCCTCCTCCTCCTCCTCCTCCTCCTCCTAAGCAGGCTGGCTGATATGAATGTTACATATGTATGTATGTATGTATGTATGTACTCAACGATGGACCCCAAGTTGTCAACTTATCCCTCTTAACACATTCACATTCGATGTGTTGAGTAGGGATCGGCAACGGCTCAGCTCAACCCTAAACCGTTAGGCTTAACCAGCTTAAAACGGCTTAGAGGCTTAGGGGCTCGGCTCAAGTTTGAGCTTAACTGAATGGTTTGACCTCGGTTCAGCTTAAAAGGCTGATTCCTTCCAAATTGTATCCGTCTAAGTGTGAACTTGTTAATAAGTTGGGGCTTAGGATATAAGCAAATAAGTTAGGGCTTAATAAGTCAATAAGTTAGGGTTTAGTATATAAGTTAGGGAGATAACATTGTAAAGAATAACGAGTGGAAGAGAGACGAAGAGACAAAGAACTGATTCTCCAGTTCTGTGTATTGTATCTCTGAGAGAGTGAGAGAACGAAGCAAAAAAACTTTCCATTAAAGCTTGCACAGTGTAAGTCTGCGCCTACTCTATTTTTCTGTCTACATTGTTTGTTGTTCATAACCAACAACAGATCCATACACGTTGTCGTGAAGATTTTCGGCAACGATGTGAAAATTGCATGGAATGTACAAAATCAAGTTTGGTTCTTCACACACAATATGAAACAATAATAGTGAAGATATTATTTTATATCTTGGTACAAAAAGATGGATGTCTTCAAGAGCTTCCGAATGCATTTTACTAATGTGAAACAGACAACTTAGTGTCAAGTTATGTGAGTCTGAAGTTTGAGAAGAAGAAGAGAAAAACAAAATTCTAAGATATCCCACATATATAGGACACCATAAAGGATTCAAGAGTATATAACTAGAGCCATATCTCTTTATACTTCATCTATGTGTTAGGAGCACAAAAAGGTTTGGTTGTATAACTTGGACGAATGGATGCGACCAAGTTGTTCCAAATGGATTTGGAGAACCGGAACCGGACCGGATAGATGAATCGATTGGATAGGTTGATCACGATAATTTCGGTGTCGAACGAACAAAATTATCTAGACTAAAAACCTAGTAAAAATTTGTATACAAAGGGATGCAAGCAAGGCTTGAACTTTGCACCTCCAAGATAGGAGGCAATAAACTTACCCAAACCAAGATATTTCTTTAAAAATGTTTTTTCTATCATTTTAGTTTCACATGTAAATTCTCATATTAGAGCTTGAATGAGTGACATGGTTATCATGCATCACATGTAATACATGAGCGCCAAATGGCAAACATGCATTCTATGCATTGTATGCATGTCTTGTACCCTCACATGCATCATATGCATGGGGGAATTTATAAAAGAGTGGATTAAAAAGATCAAAGGGAGCTATATAATAATCAAGAAATTAATAAAAAAAGAAAAAGAAAAATCGTTATCCAATTGGTGATATATTAATCTTGTTTCTCAAATCTAAAGTGAAGGGTTCAATCTTAATCTCCCTCTCTCTCCATCTTAATCTTTCTCTCGCCATATCAATCTCTCTCAATCTATCTTAAATACTTTCTCACTAAAGCTAGTACAAACTTTGAATCCTTCCAATCCAGGACCCCGACGGTTCTGCCTCACAATCCGCACATAGTGACGGATTTTCATGACAACGTTTCCGCAAAACACACTCGTTGTCAACAGGGACAACCTTACATAACACAATTGACCTACCACAAAGCTAAGTCATTTCTTTAAAAGTTTTATTTTCATCATTATACTTTTTTATATGTAATTTTTTTATTTATTTTTATTTTTGGTAAAATCAGACAATTAGTCATTCCTTTACCGTACACACTTCGGATGGAAGTGTATGTCGTTCCTATGTAATTGATTTGATTCAGCCTTATCATTTCTAAGTAGCAATGGAAACTTGGAAGAATAACTTAAATTTCTTTCAATCTTTGTTAAGGTGAATATTATTTCTATACAATTAGTAACAAGCATTACCATTTCAACTTGTGTGGATAGACTTGATTGAAAATATATTTGCACCATGCTTGAATATAGAATCATATAGGTTAATGTCAACATGTGGGTAATATCACAAGAAGATATGGATCATTTGTCAATCAACTTCATTGGAATAATAGTGGATCTTCTCACGTGTGGGAGACTTGCTTGCCAAGCATATCTATGGTGTCGATGAAGCATGATGTGGCTCTTCAACTGATCGTAACTATACAAGGCTAATTGCATGTAAAAAAAACCCTATTACAACTTGTAAGTCAACTTTACATATCTACATAGAGAGATACATATTCATATCATTAAATACCATGAATATGTCTCTCGACATCCCCTAACCTTTCTTATCAGACCAAATGACGAATGTGATGTCCAACTAACTTACATACTTGTCTCTCTTCATGATTGAATATGCTTGACATCTCCAGCAATGAAAATTGCCATAAAAGAAACCCCTTCAATCTCAACACATAACAATGTACTCCCCTTTGTTCATCAAATATAAAAGCATTTCGCATATTCCAAATAAACCAAAGCCCATAATACCTCAAATAATCCAAAATAATCTGAAAAGAAGGTGAAAGGCCTCCTAATTCCACTTGTGCAAAAACCCATTTGAAAGGAGATTGTATCACTCCTGTCAAGGACATCCATATTGCATTGATAAACTTCCAAACCATCTTTGTAACAGGACATGAATAAATCGATGTCGATTGTGCTCTACTTCCATCATACAAAAGAAACAAAAACCACTAGTAATTTTTTTTTTGCATAAAGCATCACCCAATGGCAATCCACCAACCATAACCCTCCAAATAAACACCTTTGCTCTAAATGACAAATGTGAACACAACCCTTCTGAAGTACATTTTTCCACCAAATTGTTGGCCTATGAAAAGACCATACCTTAATTACCCTATTTTCTAACCACATATGTTTCCCAATAATTGTATGATAAACCTCATTCGTTGAAACCATACTTAAGTTGTCCCCCCCCACAAATGTCCAATCAAGATATAGAGAATCTTCATTCAAATGTGGCACATGCCCTTGCAACATTGATAATCCTTGTAATGTATCCCAAATGTGCCGAAAATTGCGTGGAATTCCAAATGTTGATCTAGCAATATGAAAAGCCATCAACCTTCTTTGAGAAGTCAAAATTGCATCTTTTAGTGGTACCAATCCTAATCGAGCCATTCAATTAAATTAATGTTGCAAAGATTGTTTACTTTCCCAATCCAACACCCTTGATGTTGCCAAAATCTCTAGTTGTAGAGAATTTGCATGCTCTCTATGTGATGGAGGATCCCACTTGACAAATTCTATCACATTCTACCAAGATGATAATAATTGATTAACAACCCAAGACATTGAACACTTCACTTGCCTTTTGGAGTTGACTACATTCCACCAATGTGTTTCTACTCTTACTTTGCCAAACTTGATGCCAATTCTCTCAATAAAGAAAATCACCATTTCTATCCATGGTTGTGTGTTTGCAAACATAGAAATGAGTAATGAAAACCTCCGAGCTACCATACGCTCATATACATTCAATAATGCTGCTCCACCAAGCCGTTTTGGAGTACAAATATGATCCCATGCCAACCAAGAAATGTCATGTTTCCCTTTTTTCTCCCATAATAATGAACGCATGGATTGGGTAACCTTTTCAATAGCCTTCTTAGGTCATGACAACAATGGAAGATAAAAAGAAACCATGGGTATCATAATGGATTGCACAACTTTAACCCTTATATGGAATGGCCATGGCTGAGATCTCCAATAGATGAACTTATTTTCAATCTTTCTCGACACCCAATCAACTAGTTTAACATGTGAAACTTCTACTCCAATAGGGTAACCCAAGTGTCGAAAAATTTCCCCACGATTAACAATCTTTCCTGACTAGCCAAGCTCCAATATATTTTGCTTAGTACATGAAATAAGAACTGATTTATGCATATTAATCTTTAATCTTAATGCAAGAGAAAACAATTCCCAAACCTTTGTAGCCTTTGTAACATTATTACATGTAGCTCCCAAAAACATAAAATGATCATCTGCTAGTGCTTGAGCAATACACTGTCTCCCAGATGGCAATCTTAACCCAACCAATTCTCCATCCACCATCATATTATGTAGCTTAACAAGTATAGAATGAGTGACAATAGTAAACAAAAGTGGACTAAGGGGCCCCCTTGTCTAACTGACCTTCTCACCGAAATAGGTTGTGTTACTCCTCCATTAAGCATGACATGTGACATTGAAGCATCCCCCAATGTATATATCAAATTTGACATATGATCACCAAACCCCATTTGATGCATCACCTGACATAAAAAGGACCAATTAACATGATCGTATGCCTTCTCTAGATCCAATTGCAACATCACAATCTCTTGTTTAGTTTTCACAACAAAATCTATTGCCATCTGAACATTTAAAATATTATGCAAAATATCTCTGTTGGCCAAAAAACCATATTGAGCATTATGGATAATAGTTGGCAATATTGTATGTAATCTATTAGCCAAAATCTTTGTGAAAATCGTATAAATCCCCCCCATCAAAGATATAGACCTCCATTGAGCAAAGGACACTGGAGATGGCACTTTAGGTAACAATTTTATTAAACCAATCTTCCAAGATTGTGGCATGTGCCCTGTGGACCAAACATTCTGGAATAGAATTGCAAAGGACCTCTTCAAGTGTGTATTATATTTCTTAAAGAATTCATTTGTTAAACCATCCCAACCAAGACTCTTACCATTCACAAGATGAGAAATCACATTTTCTACCTCAACCTCTGATATATTTGCATCCAAAACTTTAGAAACCTCCATTGATACATGATTTGTAACTTCCTTCAAGAACACCCCTCGAGCATAATTAATAGTTTCATCAACATGAGTTTCTACATCTAACAATTGCTTATAATAATCCACACATTTTGTCACAATCATATGAGGATCCATAATCATCATCCCATTTTCTTGTAACCGCACCACATTATACCTCTCATGTGATTCATGAAGGGCATGAAAGAAATTGTGTGATTGACAATTACAATCATCCACTTCTTGTCTCAACTTATGTAGTCTAGCTTGTTGATAACTCTTAACCTTCATATCACATAACGAGGTTGATAATATTTTGTGAAAAGCCAATAATTGCTCATCCATTGGCCAATAACTTAGTAAGGCATTACATCGTCCCAACAATGTAGCCAAAGCCTTTATTTTTCTTCTTCTCTTAAAGGCATTATATATTCCATAAAATCTAGATAGCTTTTGCACATTTACAACAAATACATCCCAAGCCTCGAATCCAACGTCTTGAACATGTAAATTGAATTTCTCAATCAATTGACACATGTAACCATGAAATACTTCATGGTCTAAAAAAGATGAATTAAAACGAAGAGGAGGTTGTCTTAAGAAATATTTAAATTGATCAACTGATTGATGTGCAAACTCAAACACTAATGGAAAATGATCCGAAAGAACCAAATCATAAGAAATGGAAATATCCAAAATCTTTGGCAAGAAACAATCAGTATGCATAATATACATACAATCTAACCTACTCCAAGTAGATGTGTATTGTGCTAATCGAAAAGTATAACGTGGCTCATCACCATGAATCCAAGGCCACACATCACAATGTAGAACATCCATTTCTAATTGCTCCAAGATTGAGTTTCAGATCTTTTCATTATAGAATGCATAGAAGTTGATTGTGCTTCCTCACAACAAACATTAAAATCCCCCATCATTATTCCTGCTTGACCTTGCTTAAGAAGCGAAGCCAAATTTTGCCACAACAACTTTCGTTTTTGAGATAGATTTGAAGCATATACACCAACCAACCACAAAATTTGGCCTTCATAAGATATTTGTATAACCAAAAATTGACCAAAATCATCACTAAAGATAACTTGAGGACAAAACACATTTCTTATAAACATAACAACTCCTGAATAATCACCTTTCACTTTTCCTGAATAACATAGCATATAACCCTTAGTGTTAACCACTAAACCTGCATTTTTATGTTCTTTATGCTCCACGGCACATAAAACATCCCACTGATTGTGTAACAAAGCACTCCACACCTCATGCATATTAAATCAGGAACAAATCCCTCTTACATTCCATGTTGTCACCTTCATACTTTAGCCTTTCCTTTAGATGAGGGAACCTGTTTTTCCCTCTCAGTCAATGTATCTGCTAAATCTTGAAAAAATTCTCCTAAGATTGCAAACGAATTTTGATGGGAAGGGAATCCTGACACACTTGATCTATTCCCTTTGTTATGTTGTACTTGAGTATGCTTATTCCAAGGGAATTTGCAAACGAACAACATGAACCAAACTCCTACCATAGAAAATTGGCAACCTAGCAAGTAATGTTTCTTTATTCTCACTTGAATTCAATACCACCGCATAGAAACCACGTGGGCCAACATACACATCCTCTACACAATCCCCATGCAAGACACCACGCAGCCATTGTTTGACCCAATGAAGGGCAGGTATTTTGCCAATAAAAAAAAGTATCACTTCTCTATCATAAAATGCAGAAAAAGATGACAAATACTCTTGTGTATCCACCTCAACCTTAAAAATATCTTCTACATCAAACTCTAAAGCAATTTTAGCATTTTGTTTCATGCAATCCTCCATCAAAGCATTAGCCATGCATTTCAAATAATCCCAGTGTGCATCATCTTAAAAGTTAACATCACTACGCATTGCATCAACATATGACATGTTAACCTCGTCTTCCACACATTTGGGTCTTTTCATTGCATTGCTTACATCTTTATCAGTAATCTGCGGAACCATTGATTTTGACGTCCCTTGTATATCCATTGACATTGACGTACATGTATCGAAAGTAGGCAGTAATAAAGACATACCAGGATTTATATTGTTTGTTATAGCCATCGAGTGTAAACCACCATAGAATCAGGTCAATCTTGGTAGGAAGCCCCCAAGAGAGGATGAACTCTATCTTTACCGGCAGCCCCAAAGCCCGCAACAGTAATTTGAGCACTGCTTCACGCTCAAAAATCTGTTCACAACGTGCTATATCTCGTTAGAAAGGAATCCAAAAGAGCTTTCCAACGATTATTTGCACGCGTGATTCTGATAAACAGAACAAAAGATATGAACAAAATGCTCAGCTGCACTCCTCCTCCTATCAAGCTTCTCCTCTCTTCTTCCTCTCTCTCTCTCTCTCTCTCTCTCATACATGATAATTCTCATACATGAGAGCTTGAATGAGTGACATGGTTATCATGCATCACTTGTAATGCATGAACGCCAAATGGCAAACATGCATCACATGCATTTCATACATTACATGCATTGTATTCATGTCTTGCACCCTCACATGCATCATATGCATGGGGGAATCTATAAAAGAGTGGAGGAAAAGAAAAGAAAACTAAGTATTGAATCAAGAAATTACTAACAAGAAATCTAATTATCTTATTGGTGATGGATCTTGTCTCTCAAAATTGAAATCTTTATCTCAATCTCTCTCTCAATCTGTCTCATAATTGGAATCTCTGTTTCTCTATCTTAAATACTTTCTCACTAAAGCTAGTACAACCTTTGAATCCTTCCAATCCCGGACCTCGGTGGTCCCGCTTCATTTCGTGAACACGTGAGGATTTCCGCGACATCTTTCTTGGTGAACCGGACGTGAAGAAGCGGTTGGAAGGATCAAGACAAGGATCAATCGATACTTGGAGATGGCATTCTCAAGCAATCAAGCAGGAGAGTTCGAAAGGATGATGGCAATCGTTGAACAAATGATGAGATCTCAGGACAACGATGCGAGTGTGGAGAAGGTCGTCAACCATGTCGTGGAGATCGAGGGTCAATTTGATGGTAGGAACATTACGAAGTTCCTTGATGCATACAAAAGAGAGATGAATCAGAGGGAAGTGTATGAAGCACGTTAAATCTCAAGTTTCAAGAGAGTTATCACCAACAACATCCAAAGAAGGGAAGGGAAGGGAAGACAACATGGACCAAGTTCAAGAAAGCAATATTAGCGGAGTTCTTGACGGAAGATTTGTCGAGGATGACTCGACATGTCTTGATGAAGTGGATAGAGAAGGGGTGTACGATGAGTTCGACCAGATGTATAGTCGTCTCCCCACCACAGACCAAGTTCTACTTGAGGAGGACAAGACTTTGTACTTCCTAAAAGTTGTGGATATGAAGGATAGACGAGAACTGGGGACTCTCCTCGAAGATGACACCCAAGCGAACGGGTTTGTGGCAGATTGGACTGCGGTGAAGCAAGCATGCAACAGGCTCGACAAGCATCGTCAATGGGTTGATGACACTGATTTGGCAAGATTGAGCAAGGAGAAAATGAGAAAACCAAAAGTGGTTGAGCCGCCCAAACAAAGCAACCCGGAAGAAAAGAATATTGATGATGACATCATCGAAGAGTTGGCGAAGAAGTTCATGATGGTCACGTTAGCAAACATGAATCTTCGGGGCCCCAAAGGAAAAGAACCCTTTAGATGTGTGTGGTGCAACAACACGGAGCACATGAGAAGGGAGTGCGTGAGCCTTCGAGAGAATATTGTATACATGGATGACAACATGATCTGCTCGAGTGAAACTCGAAGACCCTTGCGGGTGAATTTCGGAAAAGGGGGAATGAAGAAAGCAATGGAAGATGTTGAGGCGAGTCATGTGGATGCAATGCACTATGCTGCATCGGCTAGAATAAGAGTTGGAAAAGACAAAAATGAAGTCGCTAGAACAGGAACAAAGTTTTGGTCTACTATTCTTGAGTATGAGAAGAAGGGGAGCGTTACTTCGAACGAAGTAGAGCTTGCAGACTGAAGTGTGCAAAGTATAACCAGATGGTCGGATCCAATGGATGACAACACCATATTCATGGAAGTGATGTGTGACAACCATGAGGTATTCGTGGATGAAAAGAGAAAAAGAATGGAAGGGCAAGATAGCCCATCAAAAAGACATGATACAAGGAGCATGAAAAAGAAAGAAGATGCAGAAGCAAGTCGAGTTTTACGAGCAGAGGATGGAGACTCAAGCTAGAAAGGGGAATTGAGCAAACGAGTCGAAGAATCTGTTCGGCCCGTGAGGGTTGATGTCGAAGACCCCGTTCGGAAGACAAGAACTATGCCTACCTATAAACTAAGGTCGGACATAGAATAGACGACAGACTTGAAGAAGATTCTCGAGGAACGTGTTCTTGATAGCCACGTGACCTTGTACTTAAGGGAATTTCTTGGCATTACGAAGGAGTTCCATGATACAATCGTGGACCTCGTGAAGAGAAAAAGGCAACAGTCAGACGAGGAAGAAGAGAAGCCACTAAAAGCAAAAGTGAAGGCCATAATGATGGCAAGGGATGAAGTCGATGAAGATATGGTGGGCAGTCACTATACTCGGCCTCATTGGGCGTGAACGACGACGGAGACATCAGTAAAGTTGGGAGAGAGAAAAGAGACAGTCATAGCTTTAATAGACCATGGGTGCGAGATCAACCTTATGTCGACTTAGGTCTACAAAAAGGGATGATGGCCCATAAATATGAATCATGGGTGGAAGATCCATGCGGCAATGAAAGCTATCAAAGACTTGTATGGGGCATGTCCTAATATCCCCATCACGATTGGCGATGTCGAGATAGATCAACATTTTTTTGTTCAAGATTCGACATCCCATCCCATCATTCTTGGGCAACCATACATAACTTTGTCCCGAATGGAAACCAAAGTGTTTGACAATGGTGCGGCATTTGCTTGAGTAAGGAGTCTTGATGTAAAGAAGGTCGTGTAGTTCTTGACTGTACGTGCCAACCACGAAAGGAATCGGGATTGTCTCGGAGAAGATGCTTCGGATTTTTAGGAAGGAATATTTTCAAGAGGGGGGTGAATAGTCCAAACAAGCGTATGCCCCAAGAAGATAGAAAAGCTCATGAATTTGCGATAGGAGGGTTGCATGTAGCCCCTAATGGAATGTGCAAAATCAGCACGTTTGACAAAGAAGAGAAGTCTCGAATGCAAAGCTTTGAGGAAACTTTAAGGGAAGAACAAATATTGGAAAGAGATGAAAGAATCGAATGGGTAATGGAGGATGTTGTGGACTTGGGCCCTCGTAGCCAGTGATCAATTAAGATAAACTCCATCGACATGTACGTTGCCATCGACGAGTATAGTCGAAGTATCATGTCAGAGAATGTCGAAGTGAATATGAAATACAAGACGATGGACAAGGAAGTGAAGCATGTTGCTATTCCACTACCTGAGGATAGATGGCAAAGAATGAAGGAAGTTGCACAGGATCCAAGCCTATGAGATCCGAGAGGAATCATACATGCCTTCACTAAAGAGACAAGAGAGAAGCTTTGTATCGGGAAAGATGAATTTCTTTTGGCAGAAGAGGAAGTTGCATTTTGGAAAATGCTCGAAAGTTATGGGAAAGCATTTGCTTTCTATCCAAATGAAATCGAATGCGCCGATCCAAAGATAATAGAACCGATGGTGATATTCACAATACCACATGTACTGTGGAACCTAAAGTCGATACCGGTCCCAAGAGCACAAATTTTGAAGCTAGTCAAGCTCTTGAAAGAGAAGGTCAAGATGGGAATTCTAGAGCCGTCGGATGCTCCTTACTTGAGTAGGTGGTTCATGGTACCAAAGAATAATGGAACCTTAAGGTTCATAAGAGATCTTCAACCAGTGAGTAAAGTGACGATCTGCGATGTCGGGATCGGTCCAAGTATCAATGAGTTTGTAGAAGCATTTACAGGAAGGTCCATTTATTCTATTGGTGATCTCTACTCAGGCTACGATCAGTTTCAACTAGTAGTCGGCAATAGAGACATCACAACAATGAGTACTCCAATTGGATTGGATTTCAACCAAGTCTGTAGCACACATGGTAAATGCCATGAACAAAGTACTTGAAAAGAATGGCGTGCAGAAGCAATATAGGAAACCGAACAACAGAAAACACAGGTTTAATGGAAAGCTTAGGTTTGCACAGTACGCACGGGAGAGATAGAGAGAGAGAGTAAACACCAGAACTCTAATAGAAAATAATACTCAATCTGTACATACACTGTGCTTAGTGAGCACCTTTTATACAAGCCCTGACAATCGGGCTGACACAAGTACTGACATTACTTGACTGATCATAACTGAGCCTCGACTCTTACTCCCAAAACTATTCCTTACGAGGAATATCTCTCTAACGGCCTTTCGGTTTACGCACCGATACAGCCTAACTACGTACTAGTCTGCGTACCAGTTTACGCATCCGTTTTATGCACCGGTCCGGCCTAACCGATCCAGTCCACGACTTGCTCAGCCTATCTGGCCGATGTTGAGCTTGTCTCTCAACACTCCCCCTCAAGCTCAACTTGAGGCTCTTCGGGATCTTCCTGATCACCACTCCGGTTCCTCTTGGCTCCACGCCTCGCTTGCGCTCCTCGGCTTGTTTGAGTCCGCGCGCTTCGACCCTTCCGGTCGGCTTGTCTGCTCCCACGGCCCTTCACAGCTCCCTTGTTGTCGCGGTGTTGGTGCTTCTCCTACTGCCTTCTTCTCCGCTTGGCCCTTGGTTGATTCAGTGTATCCGAATCAAACATACGAACCGACTCGGCTACCTTCGATTGGTTTTCGCTCTCGTCCGAGTTGGCTATCTCCAACTCGTCTTCGGTCTTCTTGCCCTTGACGACGTCATCTCCCCCATGCTTGGTTGGCTTCGGCTCATCCGTTTGGCTGCTCCCCTTATGTCTGCTTTTGGACTCTAATCCGCCCTCGGCTTCTTCAGCTGATCCGAAGTCGAATTCGTCATCCGACCCGGCGTCACGGTCTTTTCCGCTCCCTTCCGGCTCCCTTGCTCGGTCTTTCAAGACTATTCTCCCCCTCAAGTTTGGCATGTCGAGGTGACGCAACCCAAGCGCACCCGAGAACCGCCGCAACTTGTCCAGAACAAGGGGCTTGGTGAAGATGTCGGCGGTCTGCTGATCCGTCGGAACATACTGAAGTTCGACTTCACTAGAAAGGACACGCTCACGGACAAAATGGTAGTGCACCTCAATGTGCTTGGTCCGTGCATGGAAAATAGGGTTCTTCGTGAGTTGGATGTTGCTAAGGTTGTCGCAGTAGATTGTCATCGGATCAGACACCTCCTCTTGCAGGTTCTTAAGTAGCCGCTTCAACCATATGGCTTCATGTCGCGACAGCTGCTCCTCTATACTCGGCCTCGGTGCTCGACAATGCAACTATCGGCTGCTTCTTGCTACTCCACATGAACGCAACACTCCCAAGAGAGAACGCGTATCCGAATGTGGATCGGCGATCGCCGGCGTTTCCAGCCCAATCAACATTGGTGTAGCCGACCAACTACGAGGCAATATCGGCCCAATATAGTAGCCCACGGTCCTTAGTGCCGCTTACATACCGCAGTACGCGTTGCGCACACTGAAGGTGCTCCCCGGTAGGTCGCGCCATGAATTGACTAATCACCCCGACCGGGTAGCTGAGATCTGGTCGAGTGATGATCAAGTATATAAGGCTTCCGACTATTTGTCAAAACCTCGTTGGGTCGCAAACCTTTCCAGAGTTGGGGCGAAGCTTGACGGTTCTATCCAGAGAAGTCGAGACGGACTTACAGTCTGCCATCCCGAATTTGAAGAGCATATTCAATGCGTAATGACGTTGGCTGATCAGTATACCTTCGGGGGTGCAGATCACTTCGATCCCGAGGAAGTAATGAAGGTCCCCCAGATCCTTCATGTCGAATGATACCGCAAGCTAGAGCTTCACGCGGTCGATTTCATCTAGGTCGGCGCCGGTGATGACCAAGTCATCAACATAAAGTAAAATACTAACCGGCCCAAGTCGACCTTTCCGGATGAACAGTGAGGAGTCCGATTTCGACGTCGCAAAACCCATCCGACGTAGTTGCTGCGTGATCTTCGCGTTCCAGGCACGCGGGGCTTGCGTTAGTTCGTAGAGGGACTTCTTCAATCGGCACACTGCCGAGGTGTTCGTTCCGGAGTGAAATCCGAGGGGCTGTACCATGTACACCTGTTCCTCAAGCTCACCTTGCAGGAACACATTCTTTACATCCATCTAATGTAAGTGCCACCCCTTTGCCGCAGCTACCACGAGCAAAACACGGACGATCGTCATCTTCGCGACCGGTGCAAATGTCTCATCGTAGTCGATGTCGTGTTTTTGCGCGTAGCCTTTCGCTACTAACCGGGCCTTGTATCGGTTGACCGAGCCGTCAGTGTTGTACTTTACCTTGTACACCCACCTACATCCGATCGGCTTCACACCCTTCGGTGTGTCAACCAGGTCCCAGGTCTCGTTTTCCGCCAATGCGTGCATCTCTTTCTCCATTGCGGCGCGCCAATTCGCGTCCTTAGCCTCTTCTGCGTAGCTCTCCGGCTCACGCACTTCCGCTACACGGGTCATGTACGCATAATGATGCGCCATGTACTCGTTGTATCCGAACCGCACAACTGGGTTCTTCTAGCGGGTAGATCGGCATAATCAGTCATTAGCCGATGTCGAGGTCTTCTCGGTCGACGCGGACTTCGCTCTTGAAGACCCCTCACCGCTTCCCTCGGAGTCGGACTCGCGTCGGTCTGACTCGTTCCTATCTGTGCCGAAATCCGACACCTTCTTCTTCCCTTTCTCTTTGCACGTAAGCCGTCTCCTCAGCTTCCTGCGTGGGCAATGCACGACCGAGTCTCCACTATTCGCCGGCTCTTCATCGGACCGGTCGAACCAACTCAGTCGTCCATTTGGTCCACTTAATGGAAACGAAATCGGACTCTCTTCACGGGTCCCGATTTCAGGCTCATTCGGAGGCATCTCGGCCTCGCTGACCTCATCGTCAGAACTCGGATTGGAGGTGAGTCCCGGAGTTGGAGGCAAGTACCAGGACGCGGACTCGTCAAACACAACGTCGCGGCTCACGCGCACTTGTTTGGTGCGCGGGTTATAACACTTATAACCCTTCTGCTCGTCCGAGTAGCCGACCAAGATACATTTCTCGGACTTTGCATGCCGCTTCCTCCATTTCTCCTTTGGCACATGCACATACACAATGCTACCGAAAACTTGTAAGTGTCGCAAGTTCGGCTTCCTTCCGAAATATAGCTCATGCGCCGACACTTTGTCTCCGATCCAATTCTGGATGTATACCGCGGTTCGTACCGCCTCGGTCCAATAGAACTTGGGCAAGCTCTTTTCTTCTAGCATTTCCCGCTCCGCTTCCACAATCGACCGATTCTTCCTCTCGGCCACGCCGTTTTGCTCCGGCGTGTATCTACAACTGAATTCGCGCGAATTCCCATATTTTGTAGATAACCGTTGAATTGACCGGAAAAGTATTCTTTTCCACCATCCGACCGCAGGCACTTGATCTTTCTTCCTGTTTCTGTTTCCACGAACCCTTTGAGGTATCGGAAACAGTCGAAGACTTCGCTCTTCCTCTCAATGAGGTAGATCCACGTGTGCCGCGTGTAGTCGTCGATGAAGGAGACGAAATATCAGTTCCCGCCAAGACTAACGTTTTGTGCTTGCCCCCACACATCGGAGTGTATCAAGTCAATCTTGTTCCGGCCCCAGTTACACTCATTGGGGAAAGGAAGTCGGTGTTGCTTCCCAAGTTGGCAGGTTGCGACTACTCCTGGTTGCGTCGGTTTCTCAAGGTATGAGAACCACTCCTTGTGGCACGTCATGTGATTTGACACGCCTGAGTCGATGTACCATACCTCGTCCAATTTCGGGGAGGAGTTCTTCATCGAGTTTGCTTCGTGTCTCGTCACGAAGGCTGACCCTTTTTCGGCTTCTCCGAATCCTTTGGCGTAGTGCGATAGCTGCCGGTTTCCTCTGCTGGTATGTCCGGAACCAGATCCGGAACCGGTCCTATCCGACTCGGTGCGCTTTTTCCAGCACTCGCTCTCCCTGTGGCCTTTCTTGCCACAGTACCAGCATTCCGCAACGGATTTCCCATGCCGGTTCTTGTCGCCTCGATTCCCCTTGTTTCCGGAGGGTCCGGAATTGCTGTCGGCATCACTTCGGTGCCTTCTTCCTTGATCTTGACGGCCGCCTCCATTGTGCACCAACTCGCCTCGTCCTCCACGTCCACGGGGCCTATCTCCCTCCGTGTACAACATCTTGCTGTCGGTGTGCGTGCTCGTTGACGGACCCGCATGGTTCTCCTCTACCAGGAGCATCGACTGTAAGTCGAAAAAGGACGATGTATTCTCCCAGGTACACACAACAGTTCGGAACGCCTCGAACTTCGACGCCAAAACCCCGAGACTGACCTAGACCATCTCGGTTTCCTCGATGTTCACATTGTTGGAAGCTAAGGAGTTGCATATATCCTTGATCTTCGAGGTATAGTCAGCCATCGACAAATCACGTTGTTGTAGGTTGCTCAACTCTTGTCGGAGCTGAAGCTTCCTAGCTGTGGTGCTCGCGGCGAAGGTCTTCTTCAGATTTTCCCACGCACCCTTCGGCGTTTTTGCATCCCAAAAGTAACTTAATAGCTGTTCGCCCACACAAGACGCGAAACAGTACAACACTCTGCTCGCCGATTGTTCCCACGCCGGGAAGTCTTTGTGTGTCGATTCGGGTGCCGCTTCATTTGCTCCTTCGACATAGCTCCAGTAACCGTGCCCAAGTAGGTACTGGTGCATCTTGTAGGACCAAGATGCGTAGTTGGTTTTGTCGAGCTTCTCCATCGGAAGTGAGCTAGCCATTCCTTTGTCCATTGGTTTTCTTGTTCTTCTTCATTGGTTTTTCCTTCAAGCAAAGTCGGCTGTAGAGGTTCTCAACCCTCGCGCTCTGATACCATGAAAAGAATGATGTGCGGAAGCAATATAAGAAACCGAACAATAGAAAATACAGGTTTAATGCAAAGCTTAGGTTTGCACAGTATGCACGGGAGAGACAGAGAGAGAGAGTAAACACCAGAACTCTATTAAAAAATAATACTCAATCTGTACATACATCGTGCTCAGTGAGCACCTTTTATACAAGCCCTGACAATTGGGCTAACACAAGTACTGACATTACTTGACTGCTCATAAATGAGCCTCGACTCTTAGTCCCAAAACTATTCCTTACGAGGAATATCTCTTTAATGGCCTTTCGGTTTACGCACCGATACGGCCTAACTACGCACTAGTCTGCGTACCAGTTTACACATCCGTTTTACACACCGGTCCGGCCTAACTGATCCGATCGACAACTTGGTCAACCTATCCGGCCGATGTTGA
The DNA here is from genome assembly GCF_043228905.1 of Azolla caroliniana. Taxonomy (NCBI): domain Eukaryota; kingdom Viridiplantae; phylum Streptophyta; class Polypodiopsida; order Salviniales; family Salviniaceae; genus Azolla; species Azolla caroliniana. Next base: position 16,612,137 of record NW_028230436.1, read on the forward strand.
GCTTGTCTCTCAACAGTACTAAGAGACTGCATCCTAGCATCACTCGTACATCTCGTACAGTAACACAATATAGCACACGAGTGGGAGAGTGCCTTGCACGTCGATCCCACATGCCTTGATCATTATCTTTCTTCAACCGGAATTTACATCGGTCCTCTCAACGATCGACTCACTCGATTGGAGCGCTTGACATCTCAACATCTCCGTCGGTTAGCGAATCTTCATCGACATGGACATTTTGTAGAGAAATGCGCGGAATATCACTCGGCCACAACCGAGTAGTAAAAAACTTCTATAAGAAAAAAAAAAAAAACACAGAAATGGGAAGTGGAGAGTACACAATAAAATAACACCAGATGTTTACGTGGAAAACCATAATAGGGAAAAACCATGGGAGCCCACAGACTCCGAACTATCACTATGAAGAGAAGGGGTACAATCAGAGACTTGGAGGCAACGACCTCGAGCTCTGTTTCTTCGCACAGTGGCGGTTACAACAGAGTATCGCTCTGTATATCTCTCTCTCTCGCACTCTTTGTACAATAGTTGCAGCGATATGACAACCACACAATCACATATCCATCACTACACAAAGTGATTGCCCTAAGTCATATTTATAGTTATATGAACTTAGGGCTATTTACAAATATAGCCTCAATGGGCTTATTCAAGACATATTTACAAATCTATCTTCTCTTCCGGTTCTCACCGGGTCCTCTTTATTCATCACCAGATCCCATCCGGAGAGACCGATTTCCCAACAATCTCCCTCTTCACTCCGGTATGGGATGTCTTGTAAGTCCGATCCGTTTCCGGCATGCGTCCAACTTGTCGGGTGTCAGCACCTTGGTCAGCATATACGACCCGTTCTCCTCCGTGTGGATCTTCGTCAGCACGAAGTCTTGATCTTCAACTTGCTCCTGGATCTAGTGGTACCTGCGTTGGATGTGCTTTGTTCTGGAATGGTATGCCGCGTTCTTTGCAAGGTGGATGGCACTTTGATTGTCGCAGTAGAGCCGATATTCCTCTTGCCGGATCCCTAGCTCTCCGATGAAGTCCTTCATCCGCAATATTTCCTTGCCGGCTTCCACGGTTGCCATGTACTCCGCCTCCATGGTTGACAATGCAACCATCTTTTGTAGCCTCGACTACCACGAAACGGCTCCCCCTACATAGGTCATGACATATCCGGAAGTTGACCGGCCGGTGTCCACATCAGCCGATATATGCGAATTGGTAAATCCTTCCATGAGGGGTTTACCAAAGCCGAATCGAAGGCACATACTCGAAGTGCCCTTCAAGTACTGGAGTATCCATTTTACCGCATTCCAGTGCTCTTTTCTGGGGTTGGTCATGAATCGACTCACCACTCCGACTGCGTATCCAATATCCGGTCGAGTACACACCATTGCGTACATCAAGCTCCCGACCATAGAGGCATATGGAATCTTCATCATATCCGCCTTCTTTGCCTTTGTCTTTGGGTTGTGCTTACTTGATAACCTGCAGTTTGCCGGGAGTGTCGATCCGACCGGTTTTGCTTCTGACATGTTAAACCGCTGAAGCACCTTTGTCACGTACTTTTCCTATGAAAACCACAATTGCTTCTTTCACCGGTCCCGGATGATGTGCATCCCTAGTATCTGTCTTGCCGGACCCAAGTCTTTGATTGAGAAGGTCCGGTTAAGGGCCTTCTTCAGCATCCGTATCTTGACTTGGTCTCGTCCGACGATCAACATGTCGTCCACGTACAGGAGCAATATCAGGAAATTTCCACCATCAAATTTCTTCACAAACAGACAGTGATCGTCCTACATCTTGTGGTACCCTTGATCGGTCATGAAGGAGTCCAACTTCCCATACCATTGCCGGGGAGCTTGCTTCAGTCCATATAAGCTCTTCTTCAGTTGGAACACCATGTTGGGGAACAAGGTCGTTAGTGCGGAAGAACAAATAGCATCCAGTGATGTTGAAGGGCCTGTGTATGAGAATGAACAAGATACACACACACACACACACACACACACACAGATATAGGCACAAAGAAATGTTTATATTTCTCAATATAGCAACAGTTACAAAATAACAACCAACCTTTACTAAAGGTTACAAAGTCACTATATATAGTGTCTATCCTAGGGCAACTGCCCTTTATGCTATTTTCAGAAATAGCCCAAACTTGGGCTGTCCAAAGGGACAGTGTGAATACGGCCATTATACACTCGTATTCGACATTCCCTCGTAATGGGCGTATACATGGGTTATACTAAAGTTACAGGTATGTACAAGGCTGTCGGACAGATCGGTTTGTTGGAGTCGGCAGGATTCGAAGACTGAAGACCGAACCGGTCGGGTCGGAATAGCTGAAGCCGATCCTCAGAGAACCGATGTCAGTGGTCCGAAACCATCCTGTGCTGTGTGTCTGACTTTAACCGGACCGATTTTTCGTTAAGCCCATCTGGTGCTGAAGGGACCGGAAACGATTTGCCGAAAGACACTTGGTCATTCCATCTGCGACATTATCGGTTGTGGATATCTTCTCTAGACCGATTTTCCTTGAAATGATGTAGTCTCGAACGAAGTGATATCGAACGTCGATATGCTTGGAGGCGTTGTGGTGAACCAGATTATTTGACAAAGCAACAACACCCTGACTGTCGCTGTAGACAACTGGAGCCAAGTCGAGGTCGACTTGTCGAAATGTGTGCGCCAACCGACTGAGCCATAAGGCTTCTTTTGCCGCGTCGGACGCAACTACATATTCTGCTTCGGTCGTTGAGGTGGCTGTGCACTCCTGAAGTTTCGACTTCCACGAGATTGCTCCATTGCCGAATTTGAAACAATATCCGGTTGTTGATTTCCAACTGTCCACGTAGCCGGCGAAGTCCGAGTCGGTGTAACCGACTACGCTTGAGGTTGAGTTAGGGCCAAAAAGAATGTCGTGGTCTTTTGTGCCAGCTAGATAACTGAACACATGCTTGACTGCGTTGTCGTGAAGATCCATCACTACGCGCAGATCGTGAGGCGGAACCACCGGGGTTCTAGACTGGAAGGACTCGAAGTTGGTGCTAGCTTTAGCGAGAAATGATTTAAGATAGATTGAAAGAGAGATATTGAGATAAGATAGAACACTTGATTTTAGATTGAGAGAGAGATTTTGAAAGACAAGATATATCATCAATTGGATAACAAACTTCTTACTTTTAATTTTAGTTCTGATATCAAGTACAAAGCTTCCAAAAATTTTACATTAGCCCTTTCATCTTTTTCCTCCCTCTTTTATAGATGCCCTCATGCATTTGAGGGTACAAGACATGCATAAAATGCATGTTTGCCATTTGGCGCTCATGTATTACATGTGGTGCATGATAACCACGTCACTCATTTAAGGTCGCATGTATGAGAATTTACATATAAAACTATAATGACAAAAGTATTTTTTTATGAAAATGTCTTGGCTTAGTGGTAAGCCTATAGACTCTCAACTTGGAGGTGCAAGGTTCAAATCCACACTTGCACTCCTTGTGTATATATATATATGTATACATACATATATTTATTTATTTATTTATATATCTATCTAGTCGCCGGAGCGCTAGATGGCGCCGGATGCTAGATGCCGCCAGTTGGCTTAGTGGTAAGCCTATAGACTCTCAACTTGGAGGTGCAAGGTTCTGAATCCACACTTGCACTCCTCGTGTATATATATATATATGTATATATACATATATATATATGTATACATACATATATATATATGTATACATACATATATATATATATTTATTTATATATCTATCTGGTCGCCGGATGCCGCCGGCTCACCGGCTCAGTCGTAGGTTCGGTTTCGGTTGGCGAACATACATATATTTATTTATTTATTTATATATCTATCGCCGGATGTTAGATGCCGCCATTTGGCTTAGTGGTAAGCCTATAGACTCTCAACTTGGAGGTGCAAGGTTCAAATCCACACTTGCACTCCTCGTGTATATATATATATATGTATACATACATATATATATTTATTTATTTATATATCTATCTGGTCGCCGGATGCCGCCGACTCACCGGCTCAGTCGTAGGTTCGGTTTCGGTTGGCGAAAACTTGTAGCTAGGCCACACTCACTCATCATATTCTTTGTTCAAGTCACCTTGAACTCTCTATGCTCCACACATTGACACAAAGATAATAGCTTTTGCTCTACTTTATATATTGTAGGGTTCTTGTTTGTCCTATCTATGTGGGATATCTCACAATTTTATTTTTCTCTTCTTCCTTCTCCTACTTCATTCACATAACTTGTCACTTAGATATCCGTTTTTTATGTGGTAAAACACATTTGAAAGCTCTTGAAGACCTCCATCTTTTTATACAATTTCCACACTATTGTTGAAAATCTTCACGACAACGTTCTAGTGCGATCGGCCTCAGTTGTGCATGAATCTGCTGACGACTCCTACAACGTGAGAAATATCAGGCTATGTTGCGACCATCGCGTACATAAGGGAGCCAATTGCGGGTGCATACGGTATTGACTTCATATCTTCCCCATCCGGACCAGATGTCGGGTAGTCTTGCTGAGACAACCGAAGGTTAATGGGGATTGGGGTCGAAGCAGATTTGGCTGAGTGCATGTTGAAGCGTTCCAAGACATGTTCGACGTAGTTGGTTTGAGACAAGAAAAGTTGTCGTTTATCGCAATGCCGACTAATCTTGCCGGACCGAAGTCCCTCATGGCAAAATTCAGCCACAGTTTCCAAACGAGTTCGGTGAGCTCTCCGGCATGTTAGCCGGAGAGTAGCATGTTGTCCACGTAAATGATGAGGAAGACGAGAGACCTGTCTTGAGTTGTTTTGGTGAAGAGACAATGGTCCTCATTGCTCTTGGAGAAGCCGACCAACTGGATGAAGTCGTCGAACTTCTTGTACCACTGTCGAGGTGCTTGTTTCAGGCCGTATAACCTATTCCTGAGTCAGCAGACTAGATGTTCCTGGCCGGATGCCACAAAGCCTTTTGGCAGCTCCATATAGATTTCCTCCTGTAGGTCACCGTGGAGGAATGCCGATTTTACATATAGTTGAATCAGCTCCAAGTTGTCGGCGGCCACGACGCTGAGCATGAAACGAAGGGTTGTCCTTTTCACCACTAGTGAAAAGATTTCGTCGAAGTCGACGCCATATTCTTGTCAAAATCCATTCGCAACTAATCTGGCCTTGTACTTTGGGTTGGTTGAGACGGACGTCTCTTTTAGTCGATAGACCCATTTACATGGAAGAGCACGTCGATTCTTCGGTAAGTCGACCAAGTCCCAAGTCTTGTTTGCATGAATGGAGTGCATTTCCGACTCCATTGCCAGAGATGCTAGGTGGCTGAGTCGGCAGATGCCGACGCTTCTTCGTAAGACATCGGTTCGCCGGTGTCGGTAAAGAAAATGCCGGGAGAGTACCTCACCAGAGGTTGCGACAGTCTCTCGGATCTGTGGGGTATGACTGGACTAGTCACACCGGGTGTCGATGTCAGATGGTCGGGAGTCGAGCCATTCGGTTGTGCCGAATCGGTGGATTCGGTGCGAGAGTTGTCGGTTACCCGTGAAACCGATCTCATGTGGTGGGTTGGGCCGTCATGAAGGGTTGGCACTTCAGAAAATATTACCCTTCGGACTTCAATAGGCCTTTCGGGCGTTTTATGCATAGCTGACTCATTGAACACGACGTTCGAACTTCGGACGATTTGTCTATGCTCGGGGTCCCAGAGTCGGTATCCGATCTCGTCGTCGGGTCTATATCCAAGGAAAACGCATTTTATTGATCTTGGTTTGAGTTTCCGGCGATCATCTTTTGGTATGAGGGCGTATGCCTCACAACTGAAGATCCTCAGCTTGTCATAATTTGGCGTACTACCAGTTCATATTTCTTGAGGTATTTTAAGTCCAAGAGGTCTACTTGGTGACACATTTATTATGTGTACTGCCGTAAGTAGAGCCTTCGCCCAGAAGCCATCCGACAGTCCGGAGTGTTGGAGCATGGATACTATGCGTTCTTGAATCATCTGATTCATGCGTTCTGCGATTCCATTCTGCTCTGGACTATAAGGTGTCGTATATTCACGTCGAATGCCACGTTCCCGACAAAATTTGACGAATTCTTCAAACTTGAATTCTCCTCTGTTGTCGGTTCGGAGACATTTCAGTTTCCGACTGGTCTGATTTTCGACCATTGCAAGCCATTCGGAGAAGATCGAGAACACCCGAACTTTGGTTCTGATGGGGTAAGCCCACACCTTCCGAGTCGAGTCGTCAATAAAACTGACAAAGTACAAAGCACCGCCGAGAGACTAATGTGGCATCAGGCCACAGACGTCCGAGTGGACCAAATCGAGGGGACTCGATTCTGTTGGCGCTCATGTCGGGTGTGATGCGGCTACCTGTTTTCCGTACTAGCAATGCTCGCAGAATTGGTGATCCGAGAAGGAGAGTTTAGGGATGTAACCGGCTCTGGATAGGTGCGTTATGCCGGCCTTGCTGAGGTGTCCAAGTCATCCGTGCCATAATGATGACACGAGGATATCAACCAGAAATAAGTAACCCTCTTTGAGTGTGACATATAAAGGGTACAAAGAGTGTACCTTTGGTCCTCAAGCAAGTAGGAGGTTCCCTTTGTGGAGTGTCCACCCTCCTGATGAGAACCCGGCACGGATGCTGGCTTCGTCAAGCTATCCGACTGAGATCAAGGGTCTTGAGAGGTCAGGAATGTGTCAGACATTGTGTAGTACGAGTGTAGAGCCACTGGGAAGGTTGAGCTCTACGGTGCCGATTCTGATTATAGCACAGTGCTGCGAGTTTCCGACTTGAACAGAGTCGGAGTGCCGGTTCGAGTATTGCCGAAACTGAGATCGGTGAGATATCACATGATACGATGCGCTTGAGTCCAGGAGCCATGTGCTCGATTCCTCAGTCGTAAGCAGAACTTCTGATTCGACTGGGTTCTCTATGGACTGTATGTTCGGGTCTATCGTCAAAATTTCGGCTAAAGAGCCGACATAGTTGACCTCCTCATGCCGGCTACTCTTCTAATTCGCTCTTTGAGCTTTGTCGGTTTTTTCTTTGAGTGCCCAACAGTTGGCTTTGATGTGTCCTGGTTTCTTGCAGTAGTTGCAGATTTGGTTGTCCTGGGACTTGCTCCGGCTTCGTTGATTGTTCGGCGGTTGTGAAGAACTTCTTTCTTGGTTGTTCGATCAGTCGGTTGAACCTTGTACTACGTAAGCTTCATCTGCCGAGTCTTTGGCGAAAGATTTTGTCCGAGCTGCTTCAGTCAGGATTGCGCTCGTGACTTCGGAGTACTTAACGACAGCTTGAAGCATTGCACACGGTTGTAACGAAAGTTTCCCATGAAGAGGGGAGACTACTCATGAGTATCATTGCTCTGAGTTCATCCTCGATTGCCATCCCCTGAGATGAGATTTGGGAGCTTATGCTTTCGTATTCGTTGAGGTGTGCCTGAACCGAATCAGATTCTTTCATCCGCAAGTTGTAGAGGCACCGGATCAGATACATCTTCGTTGTCGTGACCTTCTTTTCATAAGTTTCTGACAGTGTTTTCCAAAGTTCAAAAGCTATCGTGCATGATTGCACTGTGAAGTACACTGACTCTGACAAGTGCATCCGAATCGTGGCACGGACAATTCTGTCTAGCTTTAGCGACTCATTTGCCTTGTATGCATCTGGAGGATT